>NC_134354.1:89410215-89710215 GCF_048569485.1 Anomaloglossus baeobatrachus | reverse complement strand
CTGTGCAGAATTATTAGGCAACTTAATAAAAACCAAATATATTCCCGGCTAATTTGTTTATTTTCACCAGGTAAATCAAAGCACAAAATTGAGAAATAAACATTTCTGACATGCAAAAACAAAACCCCAAAAAATTAGTGACCAATATAGCCACCTTTCTTTATGATGACACTCAACAGCCTACCATCCATAGATTCTGTCAGTTGCTTAATCTGTTTACGATCAACATTGCGTGCAGCAACCACCACAGCCTCCCAGACACTATTCCAAGAGGTGTACTGTTTTCCCTCCCTGTAGATTTTACATTTTATAAGGGACCACAGGTTCTGTATGGGGTTCAGATCAGGTGAACAAGGGGGGGGCATGTCATTATTTTTTCATCTTTTAGACCTTTACTGGCCAGCCACGCTGTGCAGTAGTTGGATGCATGTGATGGAGCATTGTCCTGCATGAAAATCATCCTTTTCTTGAACGATGCTGACTTTTTCCTGTACCACTGCTTGAAGAAGTTATATTCCAGAAACTGGCAGTAGGTCTGTGAGTTGAGCTTCACTCCATCCTCAACCAGAAAAGGTCCCACAAGTTCATCTTGGATGATACCAGCTCATACCAGTACCCCACCTCCACCTTGCTGGCGTCTGAGTCGGAGTGGAGCTCTCTGCCCTTTACTGATCCAGCCTCTGACCCATCCATCTGGCCCATCAAGAGTCAATCTCATTTCATCTGTTCATAAAATCTTTGAAAAATCAGTCTTAAGATATTTCTTGGCCCAGTCGACATTTTATCTTATGTTTCTTGTTCAAAGGTGGTCGTTTTTCAGCCTTCCTTACCTTGTCTATGTCCCTGAGTATGGCACACTTTGTGCTTTTTGATACTCCAGTAACGTTGCAGCTCTGAAATATGGCCAAACTGGTGGCAAATGGCATCTTGGCAGCTTCATGCTTGATTTTCATCAATTCACGGGCAGTTATTTTGCGCCTTTTTTGCCCAACACGCTTCTTGCTAACCTGTTTGCTTTTTGCCATGAAACGCTTGATTGTTCGGTGATCATGCTTCAAAGGTTTTGCATTTTCAAGACTGATGCATCCCTCTGCAAGACATCGCAAAATTTTGGACTTTTCAGAGCCCGTCAAATCTCTCTTCTGACCCATTTTGCCAAAGCAAAGGAAGTTGCCTAATAATTAAGCACACCTTATATAGGGTGTTGATGTCATTACACCACACCGCTCTTCATTACAGAGATGCACATCACCTGATTTACTTAATTGGTAGTTGGCTTTCAAGCCTATACAGCTTGGAGTAGGACAACATATATAAAAATTATCATGTGATCAAAATACTCATTTGCCTAATAATTCTGCACACAGTGTATACATCTATAGGTTCTTTGTGGTAGAGCAGATCACTTCTATTCACTTTAACCCCTTCCCAAAATTGTAAATATTGATACATCCAATGTTGGGTCCCTGTTTTGAAGCAGACTCAGAAGTCACACATCCATCATCTGCTTCTAAAAGCAGTGACTAAAACTGAGGTTCACCCACTTTTGTTAAATGGAACTTGTCACCAGATTTTTCCCTATTAAACTAAAAGAATCACCTCCTGCAGCTCCTGCATGTTTTCTGCTCTACCCGCGATATGGCAGAGCGAACTGCGCCTGCGCGACCTGACATATCTGCACAGGCGCGAGATTTGAAAATGTGACAAGGATGATGACGGAGGTGTCATCCTGTCAATCAAGAAAGGAGGACGGCAATCAGCGGCAGAAGGGGGGACAAGAGCAGAAAATGAGCCCGCCCATATGGCCAACACAGGTAATTAGCATACCTAACGGCCAAGTTTTATAAAGTTATTTTTGGGGTCTGGAAGGGGAGTCAGGGCCAAGGTGCACCTTCATAGAATGCAGCCCAGGAGCTGCAGAAGGGGATTCTTTTAGTTTAATAGGGATAAATGTGGTGACAGGTTCCCTTTAACTCCTTAAAGGGAATCTGTCAGGTGCAATAGCAGAACCACAAGCAGTTCTGGGTGCATATTACTAATCCCTGGCTAACCGTCCCTGTGTACACTAGTATATGAGCTAAAGAGATCTTTAGAAAAAGTATTTTATTTCCTATGCATAAAGGAATAATTCATGTTTTACTCTTTGGGTGACAGGAAAGAAATCTTCCCCAATCTTTTATTGGACACTTCCATGGTGTGCTGACTTTCTGAAAATCCCCCATAACACAATGCGAGGCTCCTGACAGTGGAATATATTTCCTTACAGCCGTGATGTAAAACATCGTCTAGTCATTTTAATTGAAGTGTATTAAATCTCTTCTGCTAAACAAGATATGTATAAGTTTGCCATTTTTAGAATGGCCATTTTGGATTAGAGATTATGACTCATTTTATGCCCTAATTAACAAATGTTAATTCTGTTCAGCCAGGCACCATACATACAGAAGTACAGCGGCTCACCATACCATGGGCAGGGGAAAAAAGCTGGAAAATGAAATGCGCAGAAGAGGATTTCCAGACAAGTATACAGTTATAGGACCTCTGATATTTGGAAAAATTTCCTAATTGTACATTTTATGGTGACATGCAGTCATATGATCTAATCAATATCTTTGTTTTAGATGATACTACAGACATCTATTTAGCACCTTTCCGTCCTCCTGAAATGCCTGTTTTAAAAAAATATATATTTTTTTCCCACAAAATAACCATTCAGGAGCATTTTCATCTCTGTTATTCCTCCTGAATATACTGTATATGAATAAATTGGCAACTGGGAGTTGCAAATTCCCACTTTTAGTTTATGTTCCACAGAGCGCAAATGCAGCAGAATATTTGGTTGGAAAATTGGTTCCATGTTACATTATCAACATTATGCATGAGAATTGAGAAATGTGTGCAGATTAAATTATACAGTGTACATTTATGCTGTGGCTATTACCCTGGATCTCATTGTTTGCAGTGGTAACATCCTGTTGTCAATGGCAAGGACAGAAGATAGTTAATTTAACTACGTTAAATTCTAAAAATCTAACCCCCCCCAAAAAAAAAAGAAAAGTGGACAGGACCTTGCTATGATTAGCATGCATAAGCCCAGCAAAATGTCCGCCTTTCCATTCCCAATGGCATGAGAGTGATACGGGGTTGGCGGCTTAGTAGAAGCTTCGTACAATCCCAAGCGCAACCCAGGGTCCACTGTGCTATAAATGGAATAAAGCTGCTAAACACCCAGAAAGCTGATCAGACAACTACAGACCAGAATATTTAGGTTCAAGATAATAAGGCGCAAATGGTCGATGTTATTCACACACCAACACGAGCAAACAGAAAAGCAAATGCAGCAGAGCCACTATATGCGAATTTGCACAGTGGCACCTGCCACAAATAAAGTGCAGTGCAGCAGTACGCTTAACCAGCGCTGCTACACAGTGTAGGAGAGGCAGCCTAAGGCCTGAAACACACATCCGTGAAACACGTGCGTGTTTGTTCCGTTTCCGTGTATACTGGAGACACGGCCAAACGTGCACCAATGTTATTGTATGATAAATGCTCCACGTGCGTTTTTGATGCATGTCCGTTTGTCCGTGTCCGTGATCCGTACCTGTGTGCGTTTTGCACGGCAGCATGTCCGTTTTCTGCACGCAACACGCAGCACGGACCCAATGAAAGTCAATGGGTCTGTGCGCACGTCCGAGTGACACGGACGCATCTCTGTTTGCTCCCTGTACGTTTTGTGCTTTTTTCATGTGATGTCGGTCTTTTTTCTTTTTCTGTTTCGTTCTCTCCCTCAGTCCGTCGGTCGGTCTCTATGTCTGTCGGTCGGTCTCTCTGTCTTATCTGTCCCTCTAGCTGTCTGTCGGTCAGTCCCCCCCCCCCTCTCTCATACTTACCGTTCCCCGATCTCCGGCGCGGCGCTGCACGGCTGTTATAAAAACTTCGGCGGCTTTTACTATTTTGTAAAAGCCGGCCGCCCATTAATCAATCTCGTATTCCCTGCTTTACCCGCCCACCGGCGCCTGTGATTGGTTGCAGTCACACACGCCACCACGCTGAGTGACAGCTGTCTCACTGCACCCAATCACAGCAGCTGGTGGGCGTGTCTATACTGTGCAGTGAAATAAATAAATAATTAAAAAAAACGGCGTGCGGTCCCCTCCCATTTTAATACCAGCGAGATAAAGCCATACGGCTGAAGGCTGGTATTCTCAGGATGGGG
Organism: Anomaloglossus baeobatrachus; assembly: GCF_048569485.1. Classification (NCBI taxonomy): domain Eukaryota; kingdom Metazoa; phylum Chordata; class Amphibia; order Anura; family Aromobatidae; genus Anomaloglossus; species Anomaloglossus baeobatrachus. The sequence goes on along the minus strand of NC_134354.1, from coordinate 89,705,999 downwards.
AGCTCCACGTTATGGGGAGCTCCCCACCCTAACAATATCAGTCAGCAGCCACCCAGAATTGCCGCATACATTATATGCGACAGTTCTGGGGCTGTACCCGGCTCTTCCCGATTTGCCCTGGTGCGTTGGCAAATCGGGGTAATAAGGAGTTATTGGCAGCCCATAGCTGCCAATAAGTCCTAGATTAATCATGTCAGGCGTCTCCCCGAGAAACCTTCCATGATTAATCTGTAAATTACAGTAAATAAACACACACACACACATGAAAAAATCATTTATTAGAAATAAAAAACAAACAAATTCCCTCATTACCAATTTATTAACCCCGACAAAGCCCTCCATGTCCGGCGTACTCCAGGATGTTCCAGCGTCGCATCCAGCTCTGCTGCATGCAGGTGACAGGAGCTGCAGAAGACAATCCGCTCCTGTCACCTCCACGCAGCAAATGAGATGAGTAGTGCGATCAGCTGCTGTCAGTCAGGTAACTCGCGGCCACCGCTGGATCCAGCGGTGGCCGCGGGTAACCTCAGTGACAGCAGCTGATCGCGCTACTCATCTCATTTGCTGCGTGGAGCTGACAGGAGCGGCGGTGTATTCTGCTGCTCCTGTCACCTGCATGCAGCAGAGCTGGAAGCGACGCTGGAGGTCCGTGGATTACGCCGGACATGGAGGGCTTTGTCGGGGTTAATAAATTGGTAATGAGGGAATTTGTTTGTGTTTTTTATTTCTAATAAATGATTTTTTTCAGGTGTGTGTGTGTTTATTTACTGTAATTTACAGATTAATCATGGAAGGTATCTCGGGGAGACACCTGACATGATTAATCTAGGACTTATTGGCAGCTATGGGCTGCCAATAACTCCTTATTACCCCGATTTGCCAACGCACCAGGGCAAATCTGGAAGAGCCCCAGAACTGTCGCATATAATGTATGCGGCAATTCTGGGCGGCTGCTGACTGATATTGTTAGGGTGGGGGGCTCCCCATAACGTGGAGCTCCCCATCCTGAGAATACTAGCCTTCAGCCGTATGGCTTTATCTGGCTGGTATTAAAATGGGGGGGACCGCACGCCATTTTTTAAAATGATTTATTTATTTATTTCACTGCACAGTATAGACACGCCCACCGGCGGCTGTGATTGGGTGCAGTGAGACAGCTGTCACTCAGCGTGGTGGGCGTGTGTGACTGCAACCAATCACAGGCGCCGGTGGGTGGGTAAAGCAGGGAATACGAGATTGTTTAATGAGCTGCCGGCTTTTTCAAATTAGAAAAAGCCGCCGGAGCAGTGTAAATGCCGTGCAGCGCCGGTGATCGGAGATCGGTGAGTATGAGAGAGGGGGGGACACTTCAGTCACTCGGGGGATTAGCGGTCACCGGTGAATCCTTCACAGGTGACCGCTAATCAGTACACGGCACAAAGACAGAGCCGCGGCATGACAATGAAGTCGGGTGAAGTTCATACGAGTTCATTCTCATCCCGCTACTCTGTCTTCCGACATGTAGTAACGACATTTTGCATCACACACGTACATTTCACACGGACAACACACACACATGTCAGTTATTTCACTCACGCACACACGGACATTCCACACGCACATACGGCTAGCATACGGGATACACACGCAGGCCACACATACCATAAAAACGGACTTAAAAAACGGAAAACGGACCCGAAAAACGGCCCGTTTTACACGGACGTGGTTTTCACGGATGTGTGTTTCAGGCCTAATAGATAGCCGTGGTGACCCCAATGTTATTGCTGCCGGTATATGTGTGAGAAACAGCAGAAACCAACCACGCTTATGTACCGCCCCGGGGCTCGGCCGGCTGCCGAGCCGCTCGGATCCGTGCTCGTTGGTGGATGGTTTGAGCTCCTCCTGGACTCGGGGGTCACGTCGCTCTGAAGGGATGCTTGCGCTACGTGAGGAGTGGTGTTTGGTGGGGAGGTTCACAGCCGGGGCCGCGGTTGTTTGGGGGTTAAGTTCGTGACGCCACCCACGGGTTGTGGTGAATGTGGACACCACCGCTGCCATTAGCTAGGCTCCCGGGGACGGTGTTGTGCAGCCTGGTGTTGAACCCTTCGTGGGCAGGGGGTGATGGTCCTGGGGCCCAGTGGTTGTGAGGTGCGGGCGGGATGGTGCGGTGCGCTGCGCTGCCCGAGGGCACTGTTGTACTCACGATTATAAATACACCGGAGTCTCTGGTAAACCAAAAAGATGGTGGTCGGTGCCCGCTGCCAGCTGCGCTTTGCCCCTTACTCAGGTTGGTGGTTCCCGCCTTTCTCCTGCACCTCTGTAGTAGAATGCTGACTTCCTTCGCTTCAGCGACGGGAGTCCACTCCCCGGCTAGTGGATGTCAGGGAGCCAGTTTGCCTGCAGACGCTGGCCTGTGGAATCTCTATGCCTGAGCGGTGGCTTTCTATCCCCCTCGTTGGGCTGTTGCCTTCAGTCGGGACTTGGGTGGGAAAGAACCTAAGGTCCAGACCCCATTCAGTGAATTCAACTCGGTCCAGTGGCTTCTGGGCCTTGTACTGGGTCTGAGTACCCCTCCTGGTGCTCCGGTTTCCATTCGGTTCCCCGGTTCGGTACCGGCGGCCACTACCCTGTCCCGGTCCCTGACGGTTCCACCGGCTGTCTTCCCGACTCCTGCAGGCGGCCACCACCATCTGCCTCCTGGCCACAGGGTATCCGGGCTCCTACCCGGATCCCTGACAGACTTTACTTCGCTCTACTCCACTTCACCTCCTTTCCTTTTCACTTCCCAAACTCAACTCTCTGTTTTTCCCGCCTCAGGCTATCCGAACTCCTCGGTGGGCGTGGCCAACCACCTGGCTCCGCCCCTGGGTGTGAACATCAAGACCTGAGAGGGGTGACTCGGGGTTTTTAGGTTGGCTGATGATACCTTTTTTAGGGGGATGGTGTTTGTGCAAGGGCCTACCTGTGACTACCTGGCTAGTCCAGGGCGTCACATTTAACCACGCGATTTTACTAGTCCACATAGAGGACTTTAGGATTGCCATCTCTGATCACTTCTCCTGATCAGAGCGATGCGGCGGGGAACAGCGCAATCTCTGCTGAAGAGTGTTAGATCATGCTGTCAGACTTTGACAGTGTGAGCTAAGGGGCCAACATGTGCAGGTGGATCTCCAATCTCCAATCCACCTTGCACCTGTTAGCTGCACATGTCTGCTGATCAGATCAGCAGATATATGCTGGGATAATCATGGGCTCATAACCTGGGGGGAGGCGACCTAGGACATATACAGTATATACATCCTAGGTGGTGAATGAGTTAACTATTTTTTACCCTACAGTAGTTCTATGCATTATACATTACATCAGCACTTTTGTATTATATTAGTCCCATCAACATTATTAACATTATCACTATGCATACACATTATATAACACAAAACATTGTCAGTATTGGTGTCTTCAGGGGCAGGAACATTACCAACTGGGCCATCCTTCTACAGATACATCATAAAGGTCCAAGCTCACCCTTTAAAAGCAATGTGACAGTAGATTAATGCTGCTTGAAATTAAAGGAGCATGAATCAGACACTGACTGTGAACACTGCAGCATTTCAGGGAAAACACACTTTCAAAAGACCATGACTAGTCGGTAGCAGTTTCCTAGCGGTTCCTCCGAGTTCTGCTTCCCTAGACTGACAGGTTCTTCCCCATGCACACTACTTATGGAGAGGTCTGTCAGTCATGGGGAGCGGTGAAGGGAAAACTTATTGAGTATTAGCCTCAGACTAGTCATTCTAGACATTTGATTGAAAGCCGGCTTTCAAGGTACGTTTTCCCTAAATTGCTTCTGTGGTGCCCCTGAGGCTCAGTCGCCACAGGGAATTGCATCTGGTTTAAGTTGTAATTCTCTCCCGGGTGAGAAGAGGTTAACCACTGGTTTCTGCTACTTACACAGGTCTAGCATGAGTCACCACATACAGGAAGCCAGACTGCAGATGGGCACCATAGCAATGGGTCATTCCAGAGGGTGGGGGCTGCTCTCAGTGCGTGAGTAGAAAAGAGATAAACAGTTTCACTTCAGTGAGAGACCAGTCTGAGACAGTCGAGAGAGAACAGGTCTTGGGGGAGCGTTAAGCCCAGCTCCCCTCAGGGGGACCACCCGGGATGCATCTCGGGGAAGGAGGAGAGAGTGCCAGAACATCATATGCGACTTGTAGTACCATAGCTACTATAGAGAGTACTTTACAGAACTTCTATGGCTATGACCGGCCAGACTGGAAGAGGACGAGAGACAGAGGTGACCGGTGGAGATGGTGAGACACAGGAGACATGGCAGCTTGGGGGGAGCTTAACTGCTTCCATAGTGCCAGCGCAGTTGGGGTTCAGAAACCTCGGTTGGGGAAACCTTCATGGACTCTAACAAATCTGCAGGGGTTGGGGATTTCATGTCCCATCGCCCACCACCCACTTTCCTGGAGCACAGTGACATATAAGATCCGGGGTTGGGTTTACAGCCAGGCCCCATGGTGAGGACCCGCATCACCTGCATACGGGGCGGGACACTTAACACAGACAGCAGAGTCCCCAAGTTGCTTCAAGCCACAGGGAGCCGCGAGTCAGCGCAAGGAGGAAGGTCTCACACATTTCCACAGACACCGGTGATTGCCTCCGAATCACCCGGAACTGTCTAGAGTCCGTCTATGGTGGTGGAAAGCAGCACCTCCAGAGAGTTTTAAGAACTGTGAGCAAATGGAACTTTGAACTGCAGCCTTGTGTTGTCCTTGTCATTGCCGACGCCGGCGCCCCGCGCTTCAGCGCTATCAGCCATCCCATTTGTCCTCATCCTCCCTGGAGCTCGCTCTACCTTTGGGAAGCAACTTGGGGCCTGCGTTAACATCAGCCCCAGGAAGAGCAATATCTCGCAGTGGCGGCTAATTCCTGGGCGCACACCACGGGTGGCGCTGCGAAGGATCCCCCATTCCCATCCAACACCGCCTGAGAGAGGAAAAGTTTAAAGGGGTCGGCGGCTGAGACCTCAGTCACCACTGCAACCGGTGACGCCTTCCAGGAACCCTTCGCCCTCCTTCCATCCCCCTCTACACCGGACACCCGCTTGTTTGTCATTTACATGTAGCCAACAGGCGCCACGGAGCCAAGTCAAGCCATTCACAGCAACTCCACAAAACCACTGGCCCGGTGACGAATAACCCCTGAGGCCCCGTGGGGCGCTACACTTCAGTGTTTTACAGTAAAACATACACGACTGGTATAACATGCACTGCACTGTGATCATACTGCCTGTGGTTTTGGCAGCATGAATCTACTATGTGCTTTTCTATAAAGCACCACTCCAGGGTTTCTTTATTATTTCACCGGTAGAGTGATGCTTTTAATATAAGTCCATTGCCGCCGTCTTATACTCACCCTCCAGCATCTTTTGACCAGTCGGTCATGGGCAGTTTATGACCTCCCGGCAGCTTCAGTGTTTCATGGAGTGCCATAGATCACAACTTTTAGTCTATGAGAGCCTCTTAGACTTTTCTTGAGAGCTTTGTGACATAGCTTCTGATTTCCAGCCAATTGTAAGTTACAATCACAAGATGGCACCGCAGGACCGGAGCGATGCCGAAAAACCATGAAAACGCCTGAAAGTGCTGGGCACCTACATTTAAAGTATCATTCCAGCTCTAAAAACAACCCCAAAAAGGTTGGCTTGGTGGTTTAACGATACTGTATGCCGAAATATTTCTGAGATATAGCCTATATGTAGGAAAATGATTTCTGGCCCCTATGGTCACTTCACTGAAATTCAGTATGTTATGGCAACTTGTCAAAATGTTGTTTTAAGGTCATTATCTCATTACTGAAGCTGAACAGGTGAGCAAAATGTAGCATAATTACCCTGTGTACTTTCCCACCTCCTATATTCATTGTGTTATTATCTGATGATTGTTGATGTCATGTAATGAACGGAACAGTCTCCGGTAAGAGTTCTGTCTGTGCTCCCTGCCTGGATTGTGCTGATTAACACATTAACATTTATAATTATTCTCAGCAAGGAACACACGAAAAACTGTTGTGGTTAATTGATTACAGTGTGAAAGTAATTATTTTGTCCATATTTATTAAAATTACAAGAAGATAATTAAGTCACATGGCAGCTCTGAGTGCACATTATAGAGCTTGTTAATAAATATCGTAAACATATGGCGAAAAATAAATGTTTTCTTTCTTGAGATGAAAGCCTCATTCTGTAATTTGTAAACTAAAGCATATCTCACACCGTGCTGATTTGCGTTTTCTACTCAGACCTATTCTTCTGTATCTTTTGGAATATTCAATGGAAATGGGTCAATGATTTCCTATGGGGACGATTGACCTAGAGCTTAGTAGCTAATTGTGCACAGTTTCCACCATCACTACTTTTGTCACGGCTGGGGATATAAGCTATACAGGTTGTAACACACAGGAAGGGGGAGCTAATGCCTTACCGCTAGGGAATGAATAGGGGAAGTGGTGACCCTTGAGTTTGACCTGCAGCTCACCCTCACTGCCCTCACCAGCCTTATACAGGATCTGCACCTGTCTCCGAGCTGGAATACCTGGGGCCCTATTTCACCCAAGCAAATGAGCCCTAAGTAAGGATGGAGGGTATGACCTCTTCGTCAACACCACTACCACTAAAGGAGAACACAAGGGAACAACAATACAGGGGAAACACAACAGCAATCACCAGAGCCCTGGTAGATAGCAAAGACAAATGATTATCTGAGTTGTAGCAACTACAGGAATCTGGAGCAACAGAACAACACAACTTCTCGACAGTTCAGACAGGAACAAAATATAAACCGCACCCAAATATTTCCAGAGTGAGGTTTATAAAGGGAGTCAGAGGCTGCAACAAAGAGGAAACACTGACAGATTCCCAGGGTCTAGAGTCTGCTGCTGCAGAAACAGGGAACTGTCAGATAACAACACGTGCTGCCAATCTCTGGGATTTTTTTTACACTCGCTGCCACACGATTGTCAGCCGTCCATGAGAGATCTGTGACAACTATGTCATTTTAAAAAGAACAGTTTTTAGAACAATTTTCTTAAAAAGCTTGGCAAGAAATAGTACAAGGAAGCGAAAAAAGTAGAAGGAGCAAAGAAGAATTACGTAGTAGGCTCAATTTTCGGACATGTTCACAGTTCCATAAACCTCAAAAAATGTTATGATTATTGGAGTCACCTTGAATCGAGTTATCAGCCTGCTATGCTCACAGTGAACTCAAATACGGCTAGACAGGCAAAACGTAACTTTTACTTAGTATTGATAAAACAGAGATATAGCCACTAGTAAACATGAAAACACAAAAAATACTTTCACTTGAATGTGCATATAGTGTTATGATACCAAACAACATACAGTATATACACGAACTACGGATCACTAGCACCAATGGTACTCATTAGTTCATCCCGTCAATGGACTAGAGTCACAGAAGGTCATCGCCCATAGCAAGGTATACACAATGCAATGTAGGCCCAATATCAAAGGTATCACAACTTGAAGAATGGTATAGATTTCGGGCTGTAGGGGCTCTGCACTCCTTCGCCAGAGAGAGTCAGAGTGTGTGTGGATCACTTCAGGTGGGGTGTGCGACACTTACTGTTTTTTTTCAGGCTGGTGTCCATCACCCCGCAGCAAGTCCTCGTCACAGACACAGTAGTCAAGCACGTGACCCCGCAGTTCTCTTGGCAAAATAAACTTGAACAGTTTATTCTTTCCACTGTTATAAAAGACATGGCCTCACTCCTGACGGTTCTACTGTTGCTATATTTTGGGATCTGTCACTCAACCTATCTCAGCTATCTTACCACCATCTTGTCCACAAGCTACCATGCACCTGTGTTTCTGTTCCCTCACACTTCTCACCTCTGTCCACTTCTGGGCCTTGATGACTGTCTAGTTTCATGACTTCCCTGAGCCTGCCAGGGTTAGCCGTAGGCTCTGGACCTTAAGAAGTATCCTTAGGGTTCCCTGACTGGCCCTTGAAATCATGCCATGTCTTTACTCTTCAAACTTCATCTCACAAGACCCACTGACCATTTGTCACTCTTCTCCTTTCTTATTTAACATCTAATCTGTTGCTGCCTTTGCCCGATCACTAGGTGGCACCAGCAGAGGTGTGTGGGAATCACCCCAAGCCTACCGCAGCAGCCGACGGTGATTACCACAACATGACTGATGACATACTGGGGGGTTAAAAGATTTTCTGATCTCTAGTCTTTACTCATGAAAGTGTGAATTAAAACTTCACAATTGATGACATACATGTACGTCATTGGCCCTTTGATGCAGGCTCACACGCTGAGACCACATCTTTCCTGGCATTTGACAAGCTATTTTAATCAACGATCAAGTGTTTCTACCAGCTGTGGGTGACTTCTGCAACACAGAGAAGTGCGGATAATGATATTGATGCACTGTTCTGTGTAGTAGAGGCGATCAGACAATCACTGCTTCATGTCCCCTAATGGAATTATTTAAAACTGTAAAGAGTAAAAAAGTTTTAAAACAATAAAAGACACAAAAGTTTAAATCACTCCCCCTTTGCCCCATCAAAAATAAAACAATTAAAAAAAATACACATTTGTTATGTCCACATTCAGAAATGTCCGATCTATCAAAATATAAAAAAAAAAATAATCTGATCGGTAAAGGGCGTAATGAGAAAAATAACCAAACCCCAGAATTAAATTTTTTGGTCAATGCAACATTGTAATAAAATCTAATCAAAACATCACATTAACCCCAAATTGATATCAGTAAAAACATTAGCTCATGTTGCAAAAAATAAACCATCACACAGCCCCAGATCCCAAAAAGAGAAAATGTTATGGGTCTTGGAAACTAACAACAAAAATAAAATTCTTTTGCAGAAGGAATAGCGTCATTCAAAAGTACAAGTTGACCCACAAAAAAAAACAAGTCCTCATATGGCAATATTGAATAAAAAATAAAAACATTATGGCTTTTTGAAGAAGGGGAGGAAAAAAATATCCCAATGAAAAAATGGAAAATCGCCGAGGGGTGAAGAGGTTAATAAGCCTCTTTCTCATCCTATCAAAGCAGGATCAAAGTTATTCTATATCAGTTCTCTAATCTCTATTCTACTTATAGGCGATAATATAAAAATCAGCAAACCTGCAGTAGGACTCGAATTGTACCTTATCGGCTTTTCCTCTGGCATGGTTACATAGTAGCACTATCCCTTAGTTATATAAAATATCATAAAATATTCCATATAAAAAAGAGAAAAAAGCCAATAAAAGAGCAATTAAAAATATTAATACAATCTTCCGGTACATACAGTATCTTACCATCATACTGATTGAAAAGAACAAATTCTCTGTATGTGTATGTATATACTGTATATATCATATATATTTAGGTCTGTTAAAAATTAAGAGACCACTGCAAAATTGACAGTTTTTCTGATTTTTCTCTTTATAGGTATATTTTTGAGTAAACTGTAAATTGAACTACTGACAACATGTCTCCGATTTTCCAGGCAATACATTTTGTATTTATTTTCTACAAATGAGAAATGGTCAAAATAACAAAACAATGCACTGCTTTCAGACCTCAAATAATGAAAAGAAAACAAGTTCAGTATCATTTAGAAACACCAATACTAATAATGTTTTAACTCAGGAAGAGTTCAAAAATCAATATTTTGTGGAATAACCATGATTTCTAATCACAGCTTTCATGCGTCTTGGCATGCTTTCCACCAGTCTTTCACACTGCTTTTGGGTGACCTTATGCCACTCCTGATGAAAAAATTTTAGCAGTTCTTCTTTGTTTGATAGCTTGTGACTATCCATCTTCCTCTTGATTACATTTTAGAGGTTTTCAATGGGGTTCAGGTCTGGAGATTGGGCTGGCTATGACAGGGTTTTGATGTGGTGGTCCTTCATCCACACCTTGATTGACCTAGCTGTGTGGCATGGCGCATTGTCCTGCTGGAAAAAAAAGTCCTCACAGTTGGGGAACATTGCCAGAGCAGAAGGAAGCAACTGTTTTTCCAGGATAGCCTTGTATGTATGTGGCTTGATTCATACGTCCTTTGCAAAGTTTAATATGCCCAATTACAGCCTTGCTGAAGCATCCCCAGATCATCACCAATCCTCCACCAAATTTCACAGAGGGTGCAAGACACTGTGGCTTGTACACCTCTCCAGGACTCCGTCTAACCATTAAACGACCAGGTGTTGGGCAAAGCTGAAAATTAGACTCATGAGAGAAGATTACCTTACTCCAGTCCTCAATGGTCTTTGGCAAACTTCAGCCTAGCTCTCCTTTGCTTCTCATTGATGAAAGACTTTTTTTCTAGGTTTACATGACTTGAGCCCTGCCTCTAGGAGCCTCTTACAAACTGTTCTTGCCATGCACTGCACCCCAGCTACCATTTGTCATTCCTTTTGTAGGTCACTTGATGTCATCCTGCGATTGCTGAGTGACATTTGAATGAGATGACGGTCATCCCGGTCAGTGGAGAGTCGCTTTCGCCCTCTGCCGGTCTGTACTCTAGTTGGAATTCAACTGACACTAGAATGGAATGGCTGTCAGACATGTAGAGAAGCTGATTTTTATAAAACTGTGCAGTGGTCTCTTAATTTTTGCCAGAGCTGTATAGAGGGAATAAAGTACTGTATACAATAAAATATATTAAACATATTTTCTGTAGTTTGGGTGACAAATCACTTTACATGACATATCAGAGTACACGCAGATAATAAATTTAGTTTCTGAGGTTATATTACCGAAAAGCACAGAACAATAGAAGTAGACATTGTGTGTTTGGATATACAGTCCCAATGATTGTCTGATTTTCTTTAGATATCATTAGTGATGAGCAAATTGTAATTATTTATGTTCAGATAATTTGTAACGAATCCCAAAGTACTATTCCAGTATTCGTCACGATATTCAATAACACCCCTAATGCAAGTCAATTGGAAAACTTGAGCATTTGTCTTGTCATGACGAATACTGGAACAGTACTTGGTATTCAGTAAACATAATCCAAACACGAATAGTTACTATTCACCCATCGCTAGATATATATCTTGGAGTCACTATGACATATGAATGATTTTCTTACTATACACGCTAGCTCAGTGATGAATAATGCCCTATGTCATTGAGTAAATAACTACAGCCGGTGTCTGTGAGCAGAGTCCACACTACGTCACCATCCTTCATCTGAGAAGACAAATGCTTAGACTCTGGACCGTGACTATTCAGCAGATAAGTATCCAAGCATATAACTTCGGAAGACAAATGTCATAATGTGAATAGGGAAATAATGTGTTGCCTGTGCTGACAGGATTATCTTTAAGTTGTTTTATTACATATTGGTTTTAGTTTGATGCAATTCATTTTTGTTTATTCCATTGTATCAGTGTAGATCCTACAATTTCCATTTTCATTTTTAATGTTTGCCCAATGAAAAATAAATAAAAGACAGTACTATGGTATAGAAAATGCTTTATACTCTGGTTTAAAGAAAAATAAAATGCCATATTGTACTTAAAGGGGTGGTTCACCCCTTTTCATTATTGGTTCACATTGATACATTGATATTATGTTGAGAAACAATGTTTCTCTCAAATACCTCGCGTTGGCAATAGTGCCTGTGAGCGGCGCTATTGCGGATCACTCTTCCCCATCGCGTAACCCCCGGGGCAGCCAGTGGTGCCGATTTGGCATGAGAAAAAAAACTGCATGCTGCAATTGGCTGCACATCTCAAATCATACGGACTCGAACAACTCTATGGGTGCGTATGAGAAATCTGCCTGCTCTCAAATGTCATCCAAGTGCAGTCCACTATATGCCAAGGCAAGAAATGGAGAAGGAGAAATGAATCTCTCCATCTTCTCCGCACCTGTGATCTGATTCTCACATGTGAGAGACTTGGATCACAGTAATATGAAACTCAGATCACGCTCACAGCAGTGTATGAGCCAAGTGGTAGAATAGATCATTTTTGTTTTAATTTCCCTCCCCTCCATTAAAAAAATGCTGAGCCCTAATAAAAACTAGGTTGCCACAGAGGTACACACAAAAAACGTAAATTTGCAAAAAACGCTCACAGTATTGTTGTGGCACCTACAGTTGTTAAATGCAACTAGTAAAACAGTTACAAAACTTTAAAGGTAACCTGTCAGGTCCTCCATCCCCAGAAGTATTTTTAAATTTTGTTTATGATATGCAACTTACCTCTTTTACTAGTCGATGGGGCATTAATTCCCCAGACTAGTCAGCCAACCTAGCATGTTATCACGGCCCTGTGGGAGTGATAACATGACCTACAAAAGCCGGTGTTATCATCAGCGCTATACAAAATTTGTAACATGAGGAAGGAGAGCAAGAGTTTTTAAGGTGCAAAAGTATAAATCTTTATTTGGACACAGTGGGGGTGGACATCCAAAAGTCCATTAAAAACATATTAAAACATCAGTGACAGGAAAAGTCCCATGTATGATCATAACATTGGCAGTGGTGTACAGATACATAACATATTAACAGTTGTACAGGGAGAATATGGATGCCTCCTCCCTGACGAAGATTATTACCCGTAAAAATCGAAACGTACGTAGGTCTTCTTGAGGTATTTCCCTGGCGGGGTCCCTTTCTTCTTACCCCCCTTGGCTGATCAGTGGTGCTCACTGTCACCATAGGTACCATATATTGGTTTGTGCAGGGAATCCATTAGGGCTAATCGTCTAAATATGGGCCGTCTCTAGCACTATGCTGTGATGCTTATAGGTTGTTCTGTTACCTAGACGGACTGCTCATTGATATGTAATACCCACATATTCTCCCTGTACAACTGTTAATATGTTATGTATCTGTACACCACTGCCAATGTTATGATCATACATGGGACTTTTCCTGTCACTGATGTTTTAATGTGTTTTTAATGGACTTTTGGATGTCCACCCCCACTGTGTCCAAATAAAGATTTATACTTTTGCACCTTAAAAACTCTTGCTCTCCTTCCTCATGTTATGCTATCGAGTTTGCGCTAATGGTTGGGGTTCCAGCAGTATCTGGACCCACCTTTCATGTTATATGGTATTTTGGAGTATTTTTCCCTTAATTATACAAAATTTGTGTAAGCATGCAGTATTGCTCCTTCACATCATTGATCTTCTGAAGGCAGGTGTAAACGTCCCAGCTTCAGCAAGGCACACTATGCATGACCGGAAGTCTTCAGAACACTTCCAGTCATGCATAGTGTGCCTCTCTAAAGCAGGTACGAGTACACCCGGCTTCAGAGAGGCATACAGCGCATGATCAGTAGTCTGCTGAAGACTTCTGGTCATACGCAGTGTGCCTCTCTGGTGTACGCATCCTGGCTTCCGATATGTGTATGTGGCGCCCATGAGGCTTCAGTCGCCACAGAATATTGCACTTGATTTAAGGTGTAGTGCTTAACTTGGATCCGGAGGAGGTTGGTGCCGGTTTCACCACTTACACACTCAACTACACCACTAGGTTGCCCTCCTCAATGTGGACCGGGCTAGGATAGGGTCTTAAAGTAGCCTTCAAACATAAGGGGCACCACCCACTAGTGATAGGGGCCCGGGGGAGGAGCAGCCACATGGGGGGTTGGGAGTCAACACAACAGTTAAGAGGAAGTCTCCAGCAGGAGAGGAAAGAAGCAGATGTGCCTTACCGGTGCTCCAGTGGTACAGAGGAGTTGTTCTTGCGTTTACCAAGGTGTGAGCTTAAATGCTCCCTCAGAACTGGCGCCACGCAGGGTGCAGGACCCTAGGGAAGATCACACTTCAAGTTGGTTTTCCAGAATCTGCCGGGAGGTTTCCAGCTTCCCTGGCCACAAAGAGTCTGAAAGTACAGTGCCAGATAGGATCCGGGGCCTTGGACACAGCCAGGCACCACTGCGGAGCCGCAGTACCTGAAAATAGAGGCAAGAAAACTACTCGAGATGGACTGGGGTCCCCAAGTAGCTTTAAGCCACAGGGATCCAACACAGAGTGCTAGGAGGAAGGGGCCTATTGAGCATCATACCGGACTGGCCTTTGAAGGAAACCGTATTCGACGGAGCCCATCACAGCAAGTGACCAGTACTATCTGGGCTAGCGGCACAAAGAGTGATTAAGGACACCTGGAACCGCAGCATCTGACTTGGACTTTTATTACCGGCGCCGGCACTCTGCGCCTCGGCGCCAAAGGCCTTCGCCATCACTACTTCCCTCATCATCCTCCATGGGGCTCGCTCCACCTGTGGGGAGCGACACCATCTCGGCTGCTATTACCATTCTCCCTGGAGGACAGCGACAGCAGCGGCGGATAATCTCTGGCCGCGTACCACAGGTGGCGTCATGACAATCTTCCTACTACGATCCCCATCATCCTCCCTCCTTATTGGTGTACGTTTTGGGGCACGAAGACGGGCAGGCCACAGCGACATCCCAAACCACTACACTGTTAAAAGCACTAAAATTAATACATCTAGTTATCAAATATTTTATAGTATGACATTTAAGTTCATAGTTCTGTTTATGTTGGAGGGCATAGGTTATTAATAAAGTTTATAAGGAATAAATATTAAAATGCCCATATTGAATATACTTGAGTACTGACATGGAAGGATATATATAAATCCTCTGGTAGCTTCTAGAAGATTATGTCATATGGAACTATGTTCAACTAAAACACCCTATATGGATTGAACAGTTGGTATATAACACACGATGGAGGGGGCTACTCGGGCCCTACACGTTGTCAGCTGTCAGAAGGCTCGAGGTTGCAAGATGAACACATGCTGTCCAGCCTACGGTATATCCCCTGCCTTGCCATTCAGAACCTAAGGAGAGATGGATGAAGAATTCCCATTGATCAGTATGGACTAAATGAACTCTTTTTACGTAAGCTGACAAAGTATATTATTTTTCCTTTCTGTAACTGAACCCTGGCAACCATTTTTAAATAGATAAAATACATTTATTTTTTACATTTTTGAAGTCCTTTCTTTCATGCGCTTTTACGTATTTGAAGAAAAATATATTTAAGAGTATATTTTTTAACATTTGGTGAGCCAGCCATTCGTGATTTTTTTTACATTTTTTGTTGTTCCTTCACTTTGCATAAGGGGGGAGAGAGACATCAGAGACATATGCCTCCTGCAAAGTGACCGGGAATCGACAATTTATAAAAATCACGCAGAACCTAGGAAATACGTATAAGTCAAGTTGCATGAAAGTTTTTTTGAACTTTAAAGTCTTTATAAAGCCACAGAAGTTAACTTTTGACGTATTTTTTGAGCAAGAAAGACAAAGTCAGTCCATAAGAAGTATTGGACGTGCTGAGCAAGGTGAATCAAGTCTTACATGATCATCCATCAGATCATCTGATCATTTCAGGTAAGAAAATGGATTTTATCTCTTCATATGTTAAGCAAAGTAAACTTCAGTTCACTTATTCAGATATTTCTAATATGGAAGAGATTTGGTTACGCTTTTATGAGGAGTGTGAACTTGAGAATTCACGTATAGAATGTGTAAGGTCTTTTAATAGAGAGAAACAGAAAATCAGAAATGTCTGTCATTTAGTCTATGATTTTCACAAGTTAATCGTAGAAAAATGTAAAAATGGTGGAAATAGACAACCTGAATTGTCAGGAAAGTCAGTGACAGAGAAGTCCAAAGACTGCTTAGAACCTGGAATGTCAGTCAGTAATATTGTGAATTCTGACTGTAATGTTGGAAATGATAAATCAGATTTAGACTGTAATTTTGCAAATCAGAATTTTGATAATGGCGGCAGACATGTGCTACGTAATCAAGGTGATTTTCAGCATACTGGGAAAGAAGCAGGAAATGACGTAGAGAAGCCAGAAGGGGGAGGAGCCAGAGTGGGACATGTGCAGAAAGTTGTCAGAGAAGGACACGTGCAGAGAGAAAATGGCGACGATCAGTTTCTAAAAATAGAACAGGCTAAGTTAGGAATTAAACTTAGAAAGAGTCTATTGGACATATGCAAATTAATTCCCGCATATAATCCTAAAATACATGTTTGCCGAAATTCAGAGATATTTGAAAGTTCCATTGAGAAGTTAAATTTAACCAATAGTGAGACGAATCAGTTATTCCGTATGTGGATACCTCAGCATTTCTTTAGACAATTGGCATTAAATAAGTCTTCTGACAATGAGACATTTGATTGTTCAAATGATAACGATATCATAAGGCTGAAAAATCTCATCTTCTGTGCAAGGAATGAATCTGATCCAAATTATGAGATGTTGAAGGAATTACAAATTGAACAGAATGAGAGTACGTTCTCATTTATGTCCGTTTTTGAACGTTTGTATAGGGCGGTCATTCCAAATGTCAGATTGGATGTAATGATACTTTTATTCATCAAGAAATTTAATTTCCTTGATAATGCAGCTTGTGCGGTGGCAGTAAATAAAAAGTCCCTATTCGAATGTACGACATTTATTGATTTTGTTAGAAAAAGTCAATCAAAACAGAAATTAATTAATTCTGAAAAACCAACACGAAAAAGGGAGAGTTTCTGTGAAAAACCAACAGTGTCTCCCAGATCCAGATATTTCTGTGACAGGATATATGAAATTCGAAGGAAAATGCATACGTGTTACAAACCATACAATCTATCCCAATTTTTATCATCTAAAAATCTTTTTCCACAGGAAAAACCCTTGTCTCCAGTGGAGGGATTGGTCACTGATATTGAAGATCCCAGACAAATGATGAGTAAAAGCTTTGAAAGACAGAAACAGGTGTCTTGTGGAGATCCTCTCCCTGGGTTAGAATTTGATAGCCAGCGGCAGCTGGGAGACGTTCTTTCTCATTTAAGAGAAAAACTTGAATTACATACGTTCAGAGATTCCTATAAGTTTAAAATGAATCTAATAAATCGAATCTTTGAAGAAAAATTCAGGTTTGGTCTTCAGCTAAATAAAGTGGATTTCTGGGTAAATTAATTTTATTGTTTGATAAATATGTTTATTCATATACAGTGAATCTATGCATATATATATATATATATATATATATATATGTATATATATATATATATATATATATATATATATATATATATATTAAAGGTAGTGATAGTAAATCAAGGTCATATTTTCATTTAGTAAAATGATAGTTTAATGTTATAAATTAATAATTTGATCTCTGTATATGAATAATAATATTTAAAATAAAATAATAAGAGAAAGTAACAGATTTTAAGTGTTTCATTTTTATCATAAATATGATAATAATTTTATTCTTTTATTTCCCTCAGAATTTATCAGTAAAGCAGATTGATGAAGTATTAATTTTTTATTTATACATTTGTTCTTGTCCTCAATCAGGTAACATATATTTTATTGGGTAAGGTTAATCGCGAAAGCACGATTAATAATAATTATTATTTTCTCAGGTACCAATTGCCAGAGAACTATTACTTTAACGTTTCTTTTATGAATATACATACATCTTCTTTAGAGTTATTAGAAATGTAATCTGAGCTTTGGAGTGTAGTAAAACTGCTTGCTGTTTTGGAATGGTGTTCTTTGCACGTAACCAGAGCATGTGACTTGGTACTAAAGCTAATAATAAATGTTTGTTCTATGGTCAAATGTACAGTATATAATACATTGGAATTTGTATTTTTTCGAGAAGTACTTCAAATTAGTAACATCATTTTTGAAATGCGCATAGAATAATTGGAAAAAAAGGGATATGTGTCTGTCAGTTTCTATGTAGAAGTATATGTTAAAGAACCATGACAGTCTTGTGTGCATAGATGTGTCTATGAATGATTGATTGTCTGAGCAGCTGCAGATGTCAAGTACTTTGGATCCAGAAAAAAAAAAAAAAAAAAAGGGAATTTTTGTTTTAACTTCGAGGTTATAATATATGTATGTATACTATTAGAATAAATAAGTTATAGTACATAAGTATAAATAATGAAGGAATTTATACCGGGTATATCTTATTCTTAGACATATTTCTTTAATATAGAGATGTTAGGATCTTTTGTGTTAAGTCACTTCTTTTACTGATACATAGAGTGGTAATCATTTTTCTTTTCAAATATGGAAGTGATATTTATAATATGGTCTTGAAGATATACAACACAAATTTTAATTTAATTTAATCTAAACATATTAATTTTTATAATATCATATTTCATGATATTGAAAGTGGGAGGTTTGGTCTCAATCACACATTTATATTTGCTAAATATATGTGTTTACAGGATACTTTAATAATTAATATTTCAAGTACAAAGGAAGAATTGGGAATAAAAAAAAAATATATATATATTTGAAGTATATCATAATGCATTTATATACTAAGAGAAGTGTATTATTTGCAAGGTTACATGACTTAATTATTTTTATAGGTTACTGATATGATAGGTATGGAAATCCTACTGGTAACATTAAGGTTATGTATTATTGAAGATATAGGTGTTATATACTTAGAAGGTTTTATTTGTATTCCAATTTTTATTTTTATTCCGATTTTCATTTTTCCTTTTATTCCTATTTTTTATATTAATTATTATTTAATATTCACATTTTTAATCAAAATCTTAATTCTACAATTTTTATTTTTTCTTCAGATTTTAAATATCTCAATTGAGAAAACACTTCAATATTTAGTTCAGTAATATCGAATATAAGAATATTACTTTATTAAATATGAATCATATTAAAAGGGAAAAGTTCCACTTTTTGGAAGAAAAGATACTTCCTTCATCAATATATACAATTGTCTACTTCCTAGTAATACATTATTTTTATATTAGTATGTTAACACAATAAGGATGAAATATTACTTATAGTTACACATTTTCTTATAGTAGGTTATTTAATAAATAATAGACAAATCAAATAAATTAAATTAGAATAATAAAGATGGAAGATCGAGGTACATCTAGGTTTACCTTCCTATATTTACAAATAATATATATTATATTTTTAATCAATAATAATTTACAATGGGTATTATTGTGTTTTGATGGAATCATCCAGTCTTTTCTAAAAGGTTATTTGCTTTGGTTTATAATTTTACAAATGATCTAACTAAAAAGCCACATTGTTGCCTTTCATATTTATAATATGATACATGTTATAGGTACACATTATATTATTTCATATTTTATATTCTATTTTGGTTACATTCAACACATTGCCACCTATGGGTTTGGAAGGGTAATGCACCAATGACAAAAAAGGTCATTACATGAGAATACTATTGTCTATACCATTATGCAGTATTATTACATCATTCTAAGTATCAATTATATTAATACTTCTACGATAATAATAATGACATGGTATTATAGTATTAGAGTTATGATACGCTGTGACATTTATTAGTGATAGTTATTGCCATATTTGGTATTTAGATTAGGGAATGAAGTCTTCAATCAAGATTACAGAAGATAAAAAGACTTTATAATTATCCTAAAGTTAAAAGGGATTCTGCAAAAAGGTCCAAAAGGTAACGTCTCAAATAAGACTGTGAAACATACAAAATACACTTACCGCGTTTGCACCTTAGAAACACAGTGATCTTATGGTTCAAGGATGGACAATGACACATGGTCTGTGCATTAAGACCTCCCTACAGATA
The DNA here is from genome assembly GCF_048569485.1 of Anomaloglossus baeobatrachus. Lineage (NCBI taxonomy): Eukaryota > Metazoa > Chordata > Amphibia > Anura > Aromobatidae > Anomaloglossus > Anomaloglossus baeobatrachus. The sequence goes on along the minus strand of NC_134354.1, from coordinate 89,686,333 downwards.
CTAAGAAGAGCAATGACGTGTTAAAGTTAACCCCTGTCGTGCTGACCAAGAACGTCTTAACATCTGTTCCAGGATTTGACAACAGGCAGCATGGAGGATAAAGGTGACTAATGTAAATTACACTGCACAGACATCAAAGACTTCTGCTATTCTTCTACACTCATGAACTGTGGTTTATCAACATTGGCTATGGACTTTGTAATAAAGAATAAAGTTTATGGACTTGATCTAACGATGATAAACACAATACGGGACTGTTTAAATTGATAACCATTCATTTTTTTATCAAAGGATTTATTTCTAAGAGACTGTGTTTATGCCGGATTACATCAGAGATAAGAAGACATCAACTCAGAGGACATCATATGGTGACCGGATTTGTTTTTTGCATTTCTTTTTAGGTCTAGCGAAGTATAGTTATATATTTTTATATGATTGATCAGTCACGGCCTATCATAACATGAATCCACATTATTATATTATTGAATTTACAACATGAATAATGCAAATTAATTATTATTCATCATTATTATTGATATTAATCCATTATCACCAAATAAGGAAAGAAGATTTGTTATTTTAATGATGTATTAATTAATTTTCGGGGTTACTCCACCCGCTTCAAGGGGGGATTGTTAAAAGCACTAAAATTAATACATCTAGTTATCAAATATTTTATAGTAGGACATATAAGTTCATAGTTCTGTTTATGTTGGAGGGCATAGGTTATTAATAAAGTTTATAAGGAATAAATATTAAAATGCCCATATTGAATATACTTGAGTACTGACATGGAAGGATATATATAAATCCTCTGGTAGCTTCTAGAAGATTATGTCATATGGAACTATGTTCAACTAAAACACCCTATATGGATTGAACAGTTGGTATATAACACACGATGGAGGGGGCTACTCGGGCCCTGCTCGTTGTCAGCTGTCAGAAGGCTCGAGGTTGCAAGATGAACACATGCTGTCCAGCCTACGGTATATCCCCTGCCTTGCCATTCAGAACCTAAGGAGAGATGGATGAAGAATTCCCATTGATCAGTATGGACTAAATGAACTCTTTTTACGTAAGCTGACAAAGTATATTATTTTTCCTTTCTGTAACTGAACCCTGGCAACCATTTTTAAATAGATAAAATACATTTATTTTTTACATTTTTGAAGTCCTTTCTTTCATGCGCTTTTACGTATTTGAAGAAAAATATATTTAAGAGTATATTTTTTAACATACACCATCCTGGCGACGAGTAACTCAGGTACAAGACCCCGTGCCTGATTTCCCCTGGGTACTGTGCACCTTATGCACTGAGTACTTGAGAGACTGTTTAGTTGCAACCAGTAGCCATTATTGAACAAGAAGGGGTTAAAGAGAGCCCGCCCTCGTGGGCAGGCAGGGAAAGAGGCATAAAAATCAAGGCCCATCCCCTCACAGGCAGGGAAAAGCAAGAAACAAAACTGACATGAGGAGAGTGGTGTGAAAGTCTAGACCCACCCCCTTGTGTGGAAGGAAAAACTAAACTGATGTGAAGGGGGTCAGGTCTTGGAGTGCAAAGGAGAAGGACGTTCCAGGAACACTTGAGGTGCAGGGTGTCAGCCATAGCAAACCCTGGCCGTCAAAGGGCACCGGTGCACCCTCTGTTCTGGAGCGCTCAGGATATTGTGATACCAATGTGATATGACTGAAAGAATGTGTGATTAGATAGGAATCATAAAAGATAGGAGTGATCCCAGATATTATTTGACCTATCAATAATTCAGTATCAAAGAGATGTCCTTTGGAGGGCCAATATGATGACCAAAGAATACATGTCTTGAAGCAATTTTCAAGATAAAGGAAGTAACATTCACAGTTCCACTTACCGGAAACTTGTGGTTAGCTTAAAGACAGGTTTATGGAAGCTTGCATATGAAATTTACGGCTCATTGCAATATTTCACTAACACTATGGTTAAACTGTGGTCAGCCAGTTGACCACTGGCTAAATGTGCAGGAAATGTGCAGGAAGCTACTGGTGCCCACAGCAGCTTGTGGTCACGTTACATGAACATGACTCAGCTGTCATATGCTGGTGACCATGTAAATCCAACCTACAATATTTTCCTATAAAAAATACACCGAACTCGCTTAATGTTAGGGAATACCTTCCAGGACATTGAAGTGTACGTACGCACTGTTCCTGTGATGCAAGATGCCATGATGTTGATTCCTTATCATTAACTCGAGTTCCCTCCGATGTGAAAGGATTGCTACAACATAACGGTAATGTTGATGCATATTTCTGTTATTGTATAAGTTTCTATGACTATAGTTCTTATGCCTATGTACCATCGATTATATTCATGTGCTATTAAAATAAATAGTATCTTGCTATAAAGAATATTAGTATTCGTGCCTGATTAGGATATCAGTGAGCGCTTCGTAAGTACGGGCTTTCAGCCCCCTTTTTAGTAGAATTTAGCAAGACATAAATTGGCGTAGTCGGCAGGATTACTTCTATAAGACGTAATTAACGAATTTTTGTAATTTAGAAATTAAAAACATATATTTGGCAAATTTCCAGATATTTTTCCATCTTTTTGCATAGTGTCAAAATGTTCAGAAAACGTAAGGATAATGTTAAGGAGGTTGTTGTGGAGATCCCCGGCTGGACTGAGGCTCCCTACAATCTTATAGCACATGAATTGGTCAATTGTGGATTGGCAGAACAATGGCAGAATAAGCTCAAGGGTAGTGAGATTACTGATGTTGTTAATGTACTCAGTGGTGTCCCTGTGAAAGCAGGTGATGTAGTGTCTTTAGGACGGCGCATCTGGATTTTGGCAAGTGCATATCGCGAAATGCATGAGCGTAATCTAAAGATGCAGAAGAAATGTTCCCAAATGGAACAAAAGATGATAGAATTAGGTGGCCAGAAAACAGTTCTGGAATGTAATACCAGACTGTTGAAGGATAAATTGGAACATTATCAGAATGTGGCAGAAAAAGCTGCCGTAAAAATTGCTCAAAATAAGTACAAGAAAAGAAGAGGAAAAGTAAATAAAACCAAAGTACATAAAAGTATCGCCTCAGCTTCTGTAAACTGGGATCCCGATACTTGGGATCGGGATGTGTGGGATTCATCTTCATCATCTGATGAGGAGGATTACCATAAAGGGAAGATTCAGGCTAACCCAGTAAGGAGGCGCTTAGAGAGGACAGAGAATGAGATCATCCGGGAACATGTCCGGGATGGTCAGGGGAATCTGCAATATGACGAAGATGGTAATGCCATCATAAATGAGAGAACGATCCCTCATGTAAAAAATCGAGTAACCATTGAAGATTACTCTCAGGGAGAAGTTGATAGCATTTTAACACAGTTTAGACAAAAACCAGGAGAAGGAGAAATTCCCTGGTTGGTCAGGGTGCACGATCTCGGAGGAGGTGGAGTGCACTTTGACGCTGGAGACGTGGCAAAATTTGTCACCATGTCTCGGGACCCGGTAATTCAGAGATCAATAAAAAATTATTTTGTTGATCATAATGAGCATGGTACTCAAAACTTAATCATGATCTTAGCCCATGCTTTTCTGGACAAATATCCATCAGAAGCAGACTTTCCTATCAATGATAAACCTTGGTATACCTTAAAAGATGGTATGGAACGGCTGAAGGAAGAAGCAATGAGGAATGCTCTTCCTCTTTTGGGAATGGATGATGATTATCTCCAGTACCCATTGACAGCCAGCATAAGAAATAGGCTGGTTAAACATGCTCCTCCAGCATACAAAACAGTTATTTTAACCTTAACTGTAGCGCTGACTGGAGAATCAATCGGTGTAGTTCTAGGGAGGATGAGGGAGTTACAGGATATGGGACAGTGGGATAAATCATCCCCTGGAGGCCATGTTGGCAACAGTAAGCCAAACAATCCTGATTGGAAAAAGAAATCAGTAGGGGAGGCCCCACGGGTGTCTCGCAAAGACATGTTCCAGGCTTTGCTTAAAGCCGGGATCAATAAGGAAAGGATTGATGGAAAGGAGACAGGAGAATTATGGAAGTTGTACAAACAGAAAGTCCTATCTGCAAAGAAAGTGACCACTACAAATATGGAAGGGGGTTCAAAAACCCCCAAGGTAAAGAAATCAGAGGAAAAAGGGGAAAAACCCCCAAAGAAAGTGTCTTGGGAACATTTTCAGTCAGTTTATCCATGGGAAGAACTGGCTGCAGCCGTGGCCACAAAGGTTACGGAAGGAAGGGCTAATGCACAGACTGAAGTCTGTGTAAATGAAAGTTCAGAAGGAAGTGATTTACCATAGGTAGCCAGCCAAGCCCCCCTATTGATAAAAAGGGACGAACGTCCCTACGTCAATCTTAGCATACATTGGAAAGGGGGAAATGTTCAAAGAGTCCCAGCTTTGATTGATACGGGGGCGGAGGCTACTTTAATTCATGGAAACCCAGAAAAAATAAAAGGACCTAGAGTAAAAATTGCTGGACTAGGTGGTCAAGTGATCACCGGTGTTCAGACACAGGTAGCTTTGAAGATAGGTAATTTACCTATCAAGAAGTATACGGTGCTGGTAGTTCCTATACCAGAATATATTTTGGGAATTGATGTCCTAAAAGGGATGACTCTTAATCTAACAGAAGGAAAATTCTCCTTTGGGATTAAGTCTTGTCATAAGGAAATGCGACCAGTGGTGGTGGGCAAAGTCAAAATGCCCCCTGTACATGTGCCTCCAGCTACAAAAATGGTAGCTATGAAACAATATAGAATACCAGGAGGTCACAGAGAGATAGGAGAAACCATTAAAGAATTGGTAGAAACTGGGGTAATGCGCCCTACTACTACCGCATGGAATAATCCTGTCTGGCCAGTTACAAAGAGTGATGGCTCCTGGCGCATGACAGTTGATTATAGGGAGTTAAACAAGAATACTCCTCCCTTGACAGCTGCAGTTCCGGATACAATAACGATTGTGGAAAATATTCAGACTCACTCTGGAACTTGGTATGCAGTAATTGATTTGGCAAATGCTTTCTTTACTATACCTATAGAAGAGAAGGCTCAAGATCAATTTGCATTCACTTGGTTAGGAAGACAATATACCTTTACCAGGTTACCCCAAGGATGGCTACATAGCCCCACAATCTGTCACCGGACGGTGGCAGAGCATTTGGATGGATTTGATCTACCATCAGAAATGCAGATCTCACATTATATCGATGATATAATGATACAAGGTCAAGATGAGCAAAGTGTGAAAGATCAATTGACAAAACTGATTGCTCATATGAGAAGTAAAGGATGGGAAATCAATGATGCCAAGGTTCAAGGACCATCTCAGGTGGTAAAATTTCTAGGGATTCAGTGGAACAAGGGGCACAGAGAGATCTTGCCCAATGCCAGACAGAAAATTATTAATTTTCCGGTCCCTAAATCCAAACAGGAGACTCAGTCTTATATTGGATTGTTTGATTTTTGGAGACAACATATCCCTCATTTGGGACAAATGTTGGCTCATTTGTACAAAGTAACGAGTAAAAAATATGAGTTCCAATGGGGAGAGGAACAGCAAAATGCGTTTGAGATGGTCAGGGAAGTGTAGCAAGACATTGAAGGGATTATTCAATCTACCAAGACCACTGTATTTCATGTCGATGCTCATGTCCCTACTAACTCACTTGAACGTTTGTTTAATTCAGAAGCAGATAAAGCAGCAGCCATCAGACAAGTCAGTCCAACAGTTGACAAGGCAAGGTACAGCTGTTTGGGCACACCAGAAAGAGCGACACCTTATTCAGCAGGTTTAGACCTCAGTACATTGGAAACTGTCGTGGTACCCCCAGGTAAGGTAAAACCAATTTCAACAGGATTGGGTTGCCAGATACCAAAGGATCATTATGGTCAAATAGCCACTTGTTCTAGTTTAGCGTTAAAAGGAGCCATAGTGGTGGGAGGGGTAATAGATGCAGATTATCAGGGAGAAATCAAGGTACTGATGCTAAATTTTGGAAATGAACCTTTGATTTTGGTGAAACACCAGAGGGTTGCTCAGATGTTGATAATCCCAATAAACTTGTCTGAAATAAGAGAAGGAACTGCCCCGGCAGAATTAACAATATGGGGTACTAAAGGTTTTGGATCCTCTAATATTAAAAATGTAGGAGCAAAAATATGGATTCAAAACCTCCAAGGACCGCCCTCAGAGACAGAGGTAATAGCGGTCGGAAAAGATCTTACTCTCCTGATAATGAGACCAGGAGTGGAGAAGTGGGAATATGTCCAACAAGAAAAATGTTATTTACGAGAATAATAGTGTATCTTTATTTGCAGATGGTGTTGTAAATAAGCGGAATCCATGGTATTGGTTACTGGGAAGAGCTCGATAGTGATGAGATGGAGAAATTCCTGTGTTTGATGTTTGCCTCTCTGGTCGTTGGATGGACAAGTCTACATCAGGAGGAACCTGTGGCGAATGAATTTCTGATGCACCATCACATTTTCAACACACAGATTGCTGGATCTGTACACATTCTTCGCTTACAGCCACCAGTATCCCTTATCTGGATGTCCCGGTATCGATGGAGGAAATCTTAAAGTAGAAAAGTTGTTCTGATCATCTTGCTGATAAAGACACTCGATGTGTTCATCTATAGAATGCGACAGTACCCATTTCCGTAGTGGGATGGATCAATCTTCCATGGTGGCAAGGCAATTTGAGTGGAACAATCACCAATTTACAATATCTGGCTTTTTAAGGGAGGAATTTGCGTACTAAGAAATAAGACTGGACTGACTAACCTGGGATTCATCCCTATGGGGAATATAAAAATAAGTTTTGGGACCGCTATAAATACTGTAGATGCTTTTAAACCCAGCTTAGTGGAAAGGACAATTCATGATATGTTATGGCCTTATGCCAATATGTTCATAAATGGGACTAGTGAAACTTGTAGTAACATATCGGGAAATGTAATGTGTAATGATTCCTTTGAATATCGAGCAAATGCCAAAACACATGATATTCAAGGGAGCTTTTCAGATAATATTGCTTTTAGTTTTAATATACATAGTAGTGAAAGTGATTATATTTGTGATTCAACGTTTATCCAAACAAACCAAGAAATCAAAATCTGTGGCAAAGTCAATGTTAGTGTCCTATTAAAAGTGATATTTCTTCTTGGTCATGGTATGGTATATTCCGAGTGATCTTCTTCTAGTGGAATACTGATGATGGAAAATAATCCCTGGGATCAAGGACCGATTGTGATACCAATGTGATATGACTGAAAGAATGTGTGATTAGATAGGAATCATAAAAGATAGGAGTGATCCCAGATATTATTTGACCTATCAATAATTCAGTATCAAAGAGATGTCCTTTGGAGGGCCAATATGATGACCAAAGAATACATGTCTTGAAGCAGTTTTCAAGATAAAGGAAGTAACATTCACAGTTCCACTTACCGGAAACTTGTGGTTAGCTTAAAGACAGGTTTAAGGAAGCTTGCATATGAAATTTACGGCTCATTGCAATATTTCACTAACACTATGGTTAAACTGTGGTCAGCCAGTTGACCACTGGCTAAATGTGCAGGAAATGTGCAGGAAGCTACTGGTGCCCACAGCAGCTTGTGGTCAAGTTACATGAACATGACTCAGCTGTCATATGCTGGTGACCATGTAAACCCAACCTACAATATTTTCCTATAAAAAATACACCGAACTCGCTTAATGTTAGGGAATACCTTCCAGGACATTGAAGTGTACGTACGCACTGTTCCTGTGATGCAAGATGCCATGATGTTGATTCCTTATCATTAACTCGAGTTCCCTCCGATGTGAAAGGATTGCTACAACATAACGGTAATGTTGATGCATATTTCTGTTATTGTATAAGTTTCTATGACTATAGTTCTTATGCCTATGTACCATCGATTATATTCATGTGCTATTAAAATAAATAGTATCTTGCTATAAAGAATATTAGTATTCGTGCCTGATTAGGATATCAGTGAGCGCTTCGTAAGTACGGGCTTTCAGCCCCCTTTTTAGTAGAATTTAGCAAGACAGATATGGAGACAGAGGTGGCTCAGGTGAGCGAAATGCTGCGAAGGGTACAAATGGATGCCATTGGGAGGCATACATGATGGGAGTGGTGGGAGCCATTCAGGATCATGAAGCGCAGAAGCCGTTGGCCTTGAAGAAGGAACCTGTAGTGAAGTCTGCAGAGGGCTTGGTCGTCCTTGCCATCGGAAAAATCCTCCAGGACCCACCAAGCTGCCCACAACCCTCGGCTGTTGAAGCACTCAATCTGACCGCCATCCCCTGGGTAGCTGAAGACCTGGCTACTAACTCCCTGGTAGCGGAAGACCCGGCTACCAGCCCCCAAGCAGTGGAGGACCCGGCTGCCAGAGATCCGGTAGCTGAAGACCTAGCTGCTGCAAAATGGGCACACTGTGACCTGGCCACCCTTGACCCGGAGCCAGCAGCGGATACTCTGGACGGCGCTCCCCCAAATATGGCTTGGGGGAACTGCCCTGCTGAGCTGGAGCCCCTTTTCCTCGCGCCCATCAGTGAGGAGGATCAAGAGTGGGCCACCTGCCGAGCTACAATATCCCAGCTGGCTAAGGAAGAGCAGTTGTATCAGGAAAGGTTGGTGGAGACAAAGACCCGCAATCTGGCCACAAAGCAGCGGCTTCGGAAGGCCAATCCATCAACCCGGAGCTTCATTGCGGAGCGAGGGCTTGCTAAAGATGTCTTCGTTTCATGCCGATATTTTGCTTCCTGTCTCCACATGGGTCACCCCAGACGCAATCTGTATCCCAGGGATCAGCTGACTTACACCCGCTACAGGGGAGAACGGCGCTGGTATGCCCTGGACATGGAACTAAGCTGATGGGAGGAGGCAGCTGCAGAGCCAACATCCCTGCCAGAGGAACATCTAGCATCAGTCCCCCCTTCCCACCTGTCACCAAGGACACCTGGCAAACGAGATAGCTGTACCCTGATTTTGGGAGAGAGCTACCTGAGACCGGCTAGCCAGGAGTTCCCCATCCCCAAATAACTTTGCATGGTTGATTTTTTCCGTTTGTAAATATCGTTTGATTTTTCGCGGTTGATTTTTGAGTTTAACATGTACAATTGGGCCACAGGACTGATGGTGGTCGGAACTTGTATATAGTTGCACCAGTTGTGCACCCTACCAGAATGAGGGTACTTTTACTACTACTTTTTTTTAACATGCTTTTGACGTAAGTAAAAAAAACGCAAACCGCATATGACTGGATCCTGTTGAACGCATACAAACGCAAGTGTTATTTTACAGGATCCTTTCACTTGCATTTATGGGTGGGCATTGGAGTCATGTGATCGGGAGTCAGTGTAACTCAACCTGACAGCCTGAAAATGCACACGCCACTGTTGAAGGGAGAGGGGAGAGTAAGAGGGGAGAGAGAGGAGAGAGAGTGGAGAGAGAGGAGACAGAGAGAGAGAGGAGAGTGAGAGAGTAGACAAAGAGAGAGGAGAGAGGAGAGAGGGGGGAGAGAAGAGAGGGAGAGAGGAGAGAGAGGAGAAAGGGGAGAGAGGAGAGAGGGAGAGACTCTCTGTGATCACGCCAGGATGGTTTCTGGGCATGCTCAGTAGAGCAAACAGGATCCTTTCTATCAGCATACTACCATTCGCATGTGGTTGCGTGCGGTACAGTCAGGATCCGGTGACAAGCAGTATTTGGACCCAGGTCAAAAACGCTACAAGTAGCATTTTTGAAAAAAGTTAAAATACTGCAAGTCACTGGATCCTGACTGTACCGCACGTAACCGCATGTGAACGCATGTTGACGCGAGTCCATTACAAATGCATTGAAATGAAAATGCATTTGTACTGGATTCGTTTTTAAAAAAGTTCAGGAAGCATGTTAAAAAAACGTAGTGTGAAAGTACCCTAAGCTGGCTTGCAAGTTTTCTTGTTTTAAGGAATGTCTGATAAAAAGGAGTGGTGCACTGACCAGTGGCACAAAAGGACTCCGGTGTTTTTTCAGTCTTTATCGTGTTATAGTATGGACGTTTTATCTGTGTGATAAATGAAAAGTTTTGTAATTCTGACAAGAATGTTTTATATGACTGATATTTGCAACGGTTTTATAATGACAATGATATTCTGAAGTTGTTTGCTGCTAATTATTAGTACTTGAAAATGTTTTGATATTGTTTTGGTACTGTGAACCTGTATAGAGTTAACATGTTAGAAACGTTTATTGATGGCGCTTCCCATAAAGGGAAGATTATGTTATTTATTATATTGCAAATTGAAAAATTGCGGTGTACTGCCCTTTTTTGGTTGTAGCCCAGGAGTGCTGCCATTTGCTGTGGGGGAATGTGGCACCAGAGGCTTCAGTCGCCACAGAGTACTGCACCTGATTTAAGGTGTAGTGCTTAACTCAGATCCGGAGGAGGTCGGTGCCGGTTTCACCACTTACACACTCAAATACACCACTAGGTTGCCCTCCCCAATGGGTATCCAGGCTAGGGTAGGGTCTTAAGATAACCTTCAAACATGGTGGGCACCACCCACTAGTGACAGGGGCCCGGGGAAGGAGCAGCCACGGGAGGGGTTGGGAGCCAACACAACAGTTAAGAGGAAGTCTCCAGAAGGAGAGGAAAGGAGCAGACGTGCCTTACCGGTGCTTCGGTGGGACAGAGGAGTTGTTCTTGCAGTTGCCAAGGTGTGAGCCTAAACGCTCCCTCGGAACTGGCGCCACGCAGGGTGCAGGACCCTAGGTAAGATCACATTTCAAGTTGGTTTACCAGAATCTGCCGGGACGTGGAGGTTTCCAGCTTCCCTGGCCACGAAGAGTTCGAAAGCATAGTGCCAGATAGGATCCGGGGCCTTGGGCACAGCCAGGTCCCACTGCAGAGCCGCGGTACCTGCAAATAGGGACAAGAGTACTACTCGAGACGGACTGGGGTCCCCAAGTAGCTTTAAGCCACAGAGATCCAACACACAGGGCGCTAGGAGGAAGGGGTCCACCGAGCATCACACCGGACTAAACTCCGAAGGAAACCGGGTTCGACGGAGCCCATCACAGCGAGTGACCAGTACTACCCGGGCTAGCGGCACAAAGAGTGAGTAAACACACCAGCATCTGACTCGGACTTTTTTTACCGGCGACTGCGCACCACACCTCGACGCCAAAGTCCTTCGCCATCATTACTTCCCTCATCATCCTCTCCGGGGCCCGCTCCACCTGTGGGGCGCGACACCATCTCATCGGCTATTACCATCCGCCCCGGAGGAGAGCGACAGCAGCTGTGGCTAATTTCTGGCCGTGTACCACATGTGGCGTCCCGACAATCTTCCTACTATGATCCCCATCATCCTCCCTCTTTATTGGTTTACACCTCGGGGCACGAAGCAGGGCAGGCCACAGCGACATCCCAAAGCACTACACTGTTAAAAGCACTAAAATTAATACATCTAGTTATCAAATATTTTATAGTAGGACATATAAGTTCATAGTTCTGTTTATGTTGGAGGGCATAGGTTATTAATAAAGTTTATAAGGAATAAATATTAAAATGCCCATATTGAATATACTTGAGTGCTGACATGGAAGGATATATATAAATCCTCTGGTAGCTTCTAGAAGATTATGTCATATGGAACTATGTTCAACTAAAACACCCTATATGGATTGAACAGTTGGTATATAACACACGATGGAGGGGGCTACTCGGGCCCTGTACGTTGTCAGCTGTCAGAAGGCTCGAGGTTGCAAGATGAACACATGCTGTCCAGCCTACGGTATATCCCCTGCCTTGCCATTCAGAACCTAAGGAGAGATGGATGAAGAATTCCCATTGATCAGTATGGACTAAATGAACTCTTTTTACGTAAGCTGACAAAGTATATTATTTTTCCTTTCTGTAACTGAACCCTGGCAACCATTTTTAAATAGATAAAATACATTTATTTTTTACATTTTTGAAGTCCTTTCTTTCATGCGCTTTTACGTATTTGAAGAAAAATATATTTAAGAGTATATTTTTTAACATACACCATCCTGGCGACGAGTAACTCAGGTACAAGACCCCGTGCCTGATTTCCCCTGGGTACTGTGCACCTTATGCACTGAGTACTTGAGAGACTGTTTAGTTGCAACCAGTAGCCATTATTGAACAAGAAGGGGTTAAAGAGAGCCCGCCCTCGTGGGCAGGCAGGGAAAGAGGCATAAAAATCAAGGCCCATCCCCTCACAGGCAGGGAAAAGCAAGAAACAAAACTGACATGAGGAGAGTGGTGTGAAAGTCTAGACCCACCCCCTTGTGTGGAAGGAAAAACTAAACTGATGTGAAGGGGGTCAGGTCTTGGAGTGCAAAGGAGAAGGACGTTCCAGGAACACTTGAGGTGCAGGGTGTCAGCCATAGCAAACCCTGGCCGTCAAAGGGCACCGGTGCACCCTCTGTTCTGGAGCGCTCAGGATATGGAGACAGAGGTGGCTCAGGTGAGCGAAATGCTGCGAAGGGTACAAATGGATGCCATTGGGAGGCATACATGATGGGAGTGGTGGGAGCCATTCAGGATCATGAAGAGCAGAAGCCGTTGGCCTTGAAGAAGGAACCTGTAGTGAAGTCTGCAGAGGGCTTGGTCGTCCTTGCCATCGGAAAAATCCTCCAGGACCCACCAAGCTGCCCACAACCCTCGGCTGTTGAAGCACTCAATCTGACCGCCATCCCCTGGGTAGCTGAAGACCTGGCTACTAACTCCCTGGTAGCGGAAGACCCGGCTACCAGCCACCAAGCAGTGGAGGACCCGGCTGCCAGAGATCCGGTAGCTGAAGACCTAGCTGCTGCAAAATGGGCACACTGTGACCTGGCCACCCTTGACCCGGAGCCAGCAGCGGATACTCGGGACGGCGCTCCCCCAAATATGGCTTGGGGGAACTGCCCTGCTGAGCTGGAGCTCCTTTTCCCCGCACCCATCAGTGAGGAGGATCAAGAGTGGGCCACCTGCCGAGCTACAATATCCCAGCTAGCTAAGGAAGAGCAGTTGTATCAGTAAAGGTTGGTGGAGACAAAGACCCGCAATCTGGCCACAAAGCAGCGGCTTCGGAAGGCCAATCCATCAACCCGGAGCTTCATTGCGGATCGAGGGCTTGCTAAAGATGTCTTCGTTTCATGCCGATATTTTGCTTCCTGTCTCCACATGGGTCACCCCAGATGCAATCTGTATCCCAGGGATCAGCTGACTTACACCCGCTACAGGGGAGAACGGCGCTGGTATGCCCTGGACATGGAACTAAGCTGATGGGAGGAGGCAGCTGCAGAGCCAACATCCCTGCCAGAGGAACATCTAGCATCAGTCCCCCCTTCCCACCCGTCACCAAGGACACCTGGCAAACGAGATATCTGTACCCTGATTTTGGGAGAGAGCTACCTGAGACCGGCTAGCCAGGAGTTCCCCATCCCCAAATAACTTTGCATGGTTGATTTTTTCCGTTTGTAAATATCGTTTGATATTTCGCGGTTGATTTTTGAGTTTAACATGTACAATTGGGCCACAGGACTGATGGTGGTCGGAACTTGTATATAGTTGCACCAGTTGTGCACCCTACCAGAATGAGGGTACTTTTACTACTACTTTTTTTTAACATGCTTTTGACGTAAGTAAAAAAAACGCAAACCGCATATGACTGGATCCTGTTGAACGCATACAAACGCAAGTGTTATTTTACAGGATCCTTTCACTTGCATTTATGGGTGGGCATTGGAGTCATGTGATCGGGAGTCAGTGTAACTCGACCTGACAGCCTGAAAATGCACACGCCACTGTTGAAGGGAGAGGGGAGAGTAAGAGGGGAGAGAGAGGAGAGAGAGTGGAGAGAGAGGAGACAGAGAGAGAGAGGAGAGTGAGAGAGTAGACAAAGAGAGAGGAGAGAGGAGAGAGGGGGGAGACAAGAGAGGGAGAGAGGAGAGAGAGGAGAAAGGGGAGAGAGGAGAGAGGAGAGAGACTCTCTGTGATCACGCCAGGATGGTTTCTGGGCATGCTCAGTAGAGCAAACAGGATCCTTTCTATCAGCATACTACCATTCGCATGTGGTTGCGTGCGGTACAGTCAGGATCCGGTGACAAGCAGTATTTGGACCCAGGTCAAAAACGCTACAAGTAGCATTTTTGAAAAAAGTTAAAATACTGCAAGTCACTGGATCCTGACTGTACCGCACGTAACCGCATGTGAACGCATGTTGACGCGAGTCCATTGCAAATGCATTGAAATGAAAATGCATTTGTACTGGATTCGTTTTTGCATTAAAAAAGTTCAGGAAGCATGTTAAAAAAACGTAGTGTGAAAGTACCCTAAGCTGGCTTGCAAGTTTTCTTGTTTTAAGGAATGTCTGATAAAAAGGAGTGGTGCACTGACCAGTGGCACAAAAGGACTCCGGTGTTTTTTCAGTCTTTATCGTGTTATAGTATGGACGTTTTATCTGTGTGATAAATGAAAAGTTTTGTAATGCTGACAAGAATGTTTTATATGACTGATATTTGCAATGGTTTTATAATGACAATGATATTCTGAAGTTGTTTGCTGCTAATTATTAGTACTTGAAAATGTTTTGATATTGTTTTGGTACTGTGAACCTGTATAGAGTTAACATGTTAGAAACGTTTATTGATGGCGCTTCCCATAAAGGGAAGATTATGTTATTTATTATATTGCAAATTGAAAAATTGCGGTGTACTGCCCTTTTTTGGTTGTAGCCCAGGAGTGCTGCCATTTGCTGTGGGGGAATGTGGCACCCGAGGCTTCAGTCGCCACAGAGTACTGCACCTGATTTAAGGTGTAGTGCTTAACTCAGATCCGGAGGAGGTCGGTGCCGGTTTCACCACTTACACACTCAAATACACCACTAGGTTGCCCTCCCCAATGGGTATCCAGGCTAGGGTAGGGTCTTAAGATAACCTTCAAACATGGTGGGCACCACCCACTAGTGACAGGGGCCCGGGGAAGGAGCAGCCACGGGAGGGGTTGGGAGCCAACACAACAGTTAAGAGGAAGTCTCCAGAAGGAGAGGAAAGGAGCAGACGTGCCTTACCGGTGCTTCGGTGGGACAGAGGAGTTGTTCTTGCGGTTGCCAAGGTGTGAGCCTAAACGCTCCCTCGGAACTGGCGCCACGCAGGGTGCAGGACCCTAGGTAAGATCACATTTCAAGTTGGTTTACCAGAATCTGCCGGGACGTGGAGGTTTCCAGCTTCCCTGGCCACGAAGAGTTCGAAAGCATAGTGCCAGATAGGATCCGGGGCCTTGGGCACAGCCAGGTCCCACTGCAGAGCCGCGGTACCTGCAAATAGGGACAAGAGTACTACTCGAGACGGACTGGGGTCCCCAAGTAGCTTTAAGCCACAGAGATCCAACACACAGGGCGCTAGGAGGAAGGGGTCCACCGAGCATCACACCGGACTAAACTCCGAAGGAAACCGGGTTCGACGGAGCCCATCACAGCGAGTGACCAGTACTACCCGGGCTAGCGGCACAAAGAGTGAGTAAACACACCAGCATCTGACTCGGACTTTTTTTACCAGCGACTGCGCACCACACCTCGACACCAAAGTCCTTCGCCATCATTACTTCCCTCATCATCCTCTCCGGGGCCCGCTCCACCTGTGGGGCGCGACACCATCTCATCTGCTATTACCATCCGCCCCGGAGGAGAGCGACAGCAGCTGTGGCTAATTTCTGGCCGTGTACCACATGTGGCGTCCCGACAATCTTCCTACTATGATCCCCATCATCCTCCCTCTTTATTGGTTTACACCTCGGGGCACGAAGCAGGGCAGGCCACAGCGACATCCCAAAGCACTACACCAGTCCAGCGACGAGTAACTCAGGTATGAGATCCCGTGCCTGATTTCTTTTGCCCCCTTGGTGCTACATGTACACCCAGCATCAGAGGATCAACAATTTGAGGGAACAAAGCCATGCACATCTGCAAGCTTTGTATCACCATTTCCAAAACTGTTCTATATTTTTTAACGTTATTTTAATGTGAAAAATAAAAGCTAAATTTTAGGCCTTATGCTTATTATTTTTGTTGTGTTCTCAATAGCTTTGTCTCTGACTTGTTTGGAAATCTCCTTAAGGCCACTTTACACACTGCGACATCGCTAGCAATGTCGCTGGTGAAAGAACCTGCCCCTGTTGGTTGTGCGTCACGGGAAAATCGCTGACCGTAGCGTACAACATCGCTAGTGTGTATATATATATATTTTTATATATATATATATATATATATATATATATATATATAGTCTTTACAGTGTGACTAGCAAGAGGGTAACAATGTCTTGAACTTTTGACTTTCTGCTTCCATATCTCACTATCCACTACAGCTTTGAGTGTGAGACTACCTTCATCTTATAGGCAATCATCTTGGCTATCTCATACATACATTTGACATGGAACTATTTACCATATGATTACTTAAGCAAATTCTTCTTATGTCACTGCATTGTTACTGTTTTGCTCCTGGTAGTGGAAAAATCTTTTTATTCCTTTATACTACAAATTACAACCTGTTCTTATGTTCTCCAGTAGCTCAGTGTGTTATTAGGTTAATTCATAAGTAAAAGGTCACTGGTTCAAACTCAGAAACAGCCATGAAGATGATTTGCCAAGAAAAGAGAAACAGCATCATCCACCTACTATATATACAGTGGAACCTTGGATTACGAGCATAATTGGTTCCGGGAGTGCGCTCTTAAACCAAGTTACTCTTATGTCAAAGCGAATTTTCCCATAAGAAATAATTGAAACACAGACAATTTGTTCCACAACCCAAAAAATATGTACTTTATTTATACAAACTTATTATAGTAATACAAAATAATGCACTGTATTCATATAAAAGTATTACAGTACACTAATACAAAATGCAGTACAGTAAAAAACAAAGCAAATTAAACTGCACTTTAGCTTAAAATAAAATTGTTGGTGTGCGTGTGGTACAGTATAAGCACTATGCTGTACTGGTCAGCAGAAAGAAAGTACAATACTATATTCATAAATTCAAATTGATAGACATGCTATATAGTATATACTGTACTGTACAATGGTATACTGTGTACAGTAGACAGTCCATATGTACAGAAAGGTACCTCCAGAGCAGGTCAGAGCGCGGTGAAAGGACAGAACCGGAGGATGCACTGTGAGTATTTGCTCTTATTGCAAATCATTGCTCTTAAACCAAGTTACAAATGTGTAAATAGCTTTGCTTGTCTTGCAAAACGCTCTCAAACCAAGTTCCTCTTAATCCAGGGTTCCAGTGTGTGTGTGTGTGTGTGCGTGCGTGCGTGCGTGCGTGTGTGTGTGTGTGTACACACTGGAGAGAAGCTGAGAGTGACCTTATAGTGCTATGGAGGATGCAGATAATCAAAAAGAATGGAGCCATAGTCCAGAAAGTAGATTTAAAAGTAGAGCTTTATTAAATATAATATATAATAAAAAACCACACACAGGGTAAAAAAGGGGGGAGATAAAGTGCAAACAGGTAGGGCAGCAAGATTACCGTGGGTAGAGTAACTTGGGAGCACAGAAATTGTAGTGGCACAAATTGCAGAGTGTACCAAAACTGCAGCTGGCAAGCACAAAATAAATTACACTTGATGTAAATAATCTGGTACTGCTGATGCCTGGATCAGCCAACAGGGAGGATGCACAGCATAAAGTATAATGAAAGCTCTGTTCACTGCATGAAGGGGCTACAGAAGAATCGGCCACCCTTTGTAGATGGGGTCCTGTGAAAGTTCCCAATTGACTACCCTTCTTCCCCTTCCGCTTAACTTAGTCCCTGAATGTAGCCAATAGGCTAATGCACATGGATGATTTTCCATAAGGACCAATATTGGAAGACGTCACAGCAAACATTAGATTTCCTTTATGGAGTAGAATAGTGCATGCAATGGATGTCAGCTGCTTCACCAGTCCACAATGCAGGCGAGCACGTGGAGCTGCAGACGGAGCCAATTACATACAATTTGCAGTCATGATGACTTGCCCATTTTCATAACCCAGCCTTACTTATTAATTCTGTATGAAATGAAAAAAGCCTGGATGTGAGCACAGATTTTTCATTTCCAGAAGTCAATTCTTCCAGAATACAGTATAAATATTCAGGATTTCCTAGTAATTTGGTTTGTTGAAAAAAAACATCTGCTTGTGTGACTTTTCTCCAAATGTTATGACATTCAGATATAGCTCATTTACATTCCCACCTGATGTTCATATCCTACATGTGCTATAATGTATAGTCATTAACAAGCACATGGATTCCCTCAGGATTTCAATTCACTTTTTATTCACCCAAAATCGAGATATCATCAGTAGATATAATCCCATGATACTTATTTTTCTGTTAAGCTGTTAAAGGGGTTTTCCTATATTTAGTTTTCATTTTTTCCTCCCCTTCTTCCAAGAGCCCTAATTTTTTTTATTTTTCCGGTAATATAGACAATATGAGGCCTTGTTTTTAGCGGGACGAATTGTACTTTTGAACAACAGCATTCATTCTGCCTCATATTGTACTGGAAAATGGGGAAAAAAAATCCAAGTGCAGTAAAATTGCAAAGAGTTGTTTTTACCATGTTCACTATATGGTAAAACTGAGCTGGAATTATGATTCCCAAGGTCAGTATGAGATTCTGGATTCTAAACATGTATACTTGTACTTTAATCCAAGAGGTAAAAAAAATTAAATAGTTTTTTTTGTCGCAATTTTCCGACACCCATAGCATTCTAATTTTTCAGGATCTAGGGCTCAGTGACAGCTTATTTTTTGCTTCTTGAGCTGATATTTTCAAGTATACAATTTATGTGTAGATGTGATGTTTTGATCACCTGTTATTGGTTACTATAAGTTGCGGCAAATAAAAAACGTAATTCTGGCGTTTTGAATTTTTTCCTTGCTATGACCTTTGCCGATCAGATTACTTGATTTTATATTTTGATCGGGCATTTCTGAACTCAGCGATACCAAATCTATGTATTTTTTATTATTTTTTTATTTTCATTGGGTCAAAGGGGGGGTGATTTCAAATTTTTAGATTGTTTTTTTCATATTTTTGAAAACTTCTTTTTACTATTTTTAGTGATTTTACTAGTCCCCCTAGGGGACTTGAAGCTTGCACTGTCTACACTGTCTGATCGCTTCTGATCAGCAGAAATGCTCATCTCCATTGAGTGCTGGTGCTCTGCTGGCATTCACAGGAAACACCTCAGGACAGCGACAAGGGTAATCAGCTGACCCCACACTATCATGGCAACCCATTGGCGCCCCGATGGTGGTGGGAAATGGCGCAATACCCGCCGCAGTGCATTAGATTTCGCTGTCAGGGTTGAACAGCATGCTCTAAGGGGTTAACAGGCGTGAGTGGATCTGAGATTCACTAGTGCCTGTTGGCTGCACTTCAAATCAGCAGACATGTGGGGGGAATAATCGGGGTTCGCAATGTGGGCCCACATTAAAGGGACAGACATGGCTGAGGCCTCTTTCACATGTCAGTATTTTGCATCAGTATTTCATCAGTATTTGGTTGCCAAAACCAGGAGTATCTCCAAAACACAGAACAGGAGTCACTTTCAATTTTAGTTCTTCTCTGTAAGTTCCACTCCTGCTTTTGGCATCCAAATACTGATGACACACTGATGCAAAATACTGATGTGTGAAAGGGGCCTAAGGATGTATATATGGGTCCTTTGTCAGAGAAGGGGTTAAAAACTGTGTGCATGATGACTAATCAGTGAGTCCATCAGTGAGTCTTTATAAACTTTTTGTAACAATGGCTGTCTTGTGCAGAGGCGAGCTGGGCTGGGGGGCAGGGGGGTAATTGTCCTCAGGGTTGCTCTCCTAGCAGAAGCTAAAGGCTGTTCAGCCACACATCACTTTGTCAGCCACCACTGCACCTTGAAATGTTCTTTCGGCCAGAAGCATCCCACTGATTAGTGGATCAGAAAAGGCTGTTGTGTCCTTCCTGCTCTCTGATTGGTGGAGCAGCAGCCACTAAAGGTTGCATTATACTGCCTCACCAATCACAGAGCAGGCAGCAGACAGTGCTACACTGATGAAGAGGCTTACACATGAACCTTCATACAGAAATGTGAGAAGCATTATTCAATCAAGGGAGCCACTAAAAAACATTGCTTTTTCTGCTCATTTTCTGCCCAGTTTGGGTGTCTGGGTATCTTGTGTAGCAATCCCTGCTGTGGTGTATTTGCAATTGCTTAATTAATCAACAAAGGAAATAGTGTCCTACATCCCAGCAGATACTTCAAAAATATTCCAATCTAGTCTAAGGATAGCACGTGTGCTGTATATTCCTAGAGCAATATTTTTTATGTGTCCCGCCAGTTAAATATGACATGTGGACAGGGCAGGAGACAGGGATACTGGCACAGACACTTTTGCAAGCATGATTCCGATTCTGCCCTATCACACTATTCATTTGTTATATGTCTTTGTTTCTTATATGTATTGGTTTCTTCCTGCCCTAACCTTTACCCCCCTCGTACACATTCTGTGCCTTTTCTTTATATCAATCCCTCTTCTCTTAGTTATCTTCGATCTCTTACGATATGTTTAGCGTAAAAGCAACACAGCTCATCACCCTGAACACACCATCCCCACTGTCAAACATGGTGGTGGCAGTATCATGGTTTGGGCTTGCTTTTCTTCAGCAGGGACAGGGAAGATGGTTAAAATTGATGGGAAGATGGATGGAGCCAAATACAGCACCCTTCTTGAAGAAAACCTGTTGGAGTCTTCAAAAGACCTGAGACTGGGACGGAGATTTGTCTTCCAACCAGACAATGATCCCAAACATAAAGCAAAATCTAAAATGCAATGGTTCACAAATAAACGTATCCAGGTGTTAGAATGGCCAAGTCAAAGTCCAGACCTGAATCCAATCGAGAATCTGTGGAAAGAGCTGAAAACTGCTGTTCACAAACGCTCTCCATCCAACCTCACTCAGCTCAAGCTATTTGCAAAGGAAGAATGGACAAGCATTTCAGTCTCTCGATGTGCAAAACTGATAGACACATACCCCAAGTGACTTGCAGTTGTAATCGCAGCAAAAGGCGGTGCTACAAAGTATTAACTTAAAGGGGACGAATAATATTGCACGCCCCACTTTTCGGTTATTTATTTTTTAAAAAAGTTTAAAATAAGCAATAAATTTCGTTCAACTTTACAATTGTGTCCCACTTGTTGTTTATTCTTCCCCATAACATTAAAATTTTTATCTTTATGTTTGAAGCCTGAAATGTGGGAAAAGGTTTAAAAATTCAAGGGGACCGAATACTTTCGCAAGGCATTGTAAGGCTATGTGCGCACGTTGCGTACTAGCCCTGCAGAAATTTCTGCAGCGATCTGAAGAGCACACGTGCGCTTCAAATCGCTGCAGAAAATTTCCGTAGAGAAAAAAAAAAAAAGCCGATTCCATGCGCTCTGCCTGCAGCTCCTGCCATAGACAGAGCAGGAGCTGCCGGCAAAGTGCACGGAAGAAGTGACATGTCACTTCTTAGAACGCAGCGCTTCGGGCAGCAGCCGAAGCGCTGCGCTCTAAGATGCCACGTGCGCACGGCCCCTGCACAATCTCCATAGACTGAGCAGGGGACGCAGGACGCATGCAGTTACGCTGCGCTACAAAGCGCAGCATAACTGCATATATTTACGCAACGTGCGCACATAGCCTAACTCTCATCCTGCAACACATAGAAACCCTGCCAATCTTATCAATCAGTGCTCATCTTCTCCTATCTCTTTTAATTGCGAATTCTGGAACTCAAGGTCAGCAAACAACAAATTCCTGTACATTCATGACTTGTTCCTGTTCAATTCCCTTAACCTTCTTGCTCTAACACAAACCTCGATCCAGCAGTCTGACACTACCACCGCTGCTGCTCTCTTTTATGGTGGGCTACAATTCTCACATACCCCTAGACCTGAGAACAGACCAGGTGGAGGTGCTGGTCTGCTCCTTTCATCCCAGGGTGCTTTGTAGGTCATCCCCTTAGTATCCTCTCTTATGTATCTGTCCTTTGAAGTCCAAACCATTAGAATCTTCAAACCATTTTCCATGTGAGTGGCAGTTGTGTATCGCCCTCCAGGCTCCTCCCATCAGTTCCTGGATTACTTGGCTTCCACACTTTCTATCCTGTGACATTCCCATTCCCATCATAAGGGACTTAAACATCCGTATTGATGACTCACTCTCCCCATCTGCCACCCATTTACTTCCTTCAACCTCCTCTTTTGGCCTGATTCCCTAATTCTCCTACGCATGAGAATGGGAATACACTTGTCCCTGCTCTCCCCTCCTGCAAGGACCAGCTTTCATTCACCACCACGGCCAGTTCTCTCCATGCTGCCTGGTGTCCCCGTGGTCCCCCCCCACACATGGCTTCTCCCTGCCTCCTTCTCCTGCGGCCTTTCTCTTAAAGGGCCAGCATGCCCCTCCTAGCAAGTGCCTCTCAGCCTATCTCTGAGAGGCACTGGGTACTTAAGGCACACTCACACTAGGGGAGGTGACTGTTTAACACCTTCAGTTCAGTTAGTCAGGTGTGTTGTGTCGAGCTAGTTGTCAGGTCACCTGCCCATCCTGTCCTGGTTGCTCTGTCTGTCCTGTCTTGCCTATATATGGTCCCAGCCCGTCCTGCCCAGTTGGCACTTGGTTCCAGTCCTGTCCTGTCTGTACCTGGTCCCAGTCCTGTTCTGTCTGTACTTGGTTCCAGCCTGTCCTGTCCTGTTGGCACCTGGTTCCAGTCCTGAACCACCTATACCTGGTCCCAGCCCATCCTTCCGTGTTGGTCCTGGTTCCAGATCTGTCCTGCCCTTTTGGCACCTTCTATCAATTCTGTCTTGTCTGTACCTGCCCAGCCTATCCTGTTAGTTGGGGTTACCCGTCTGTCCTGTCGGTACTAGTGACTGTGTTCATCCTGACCGTGCCATCTGCTTCAGCCACTTCGTTGGTCCCAGCCTTGCTAGTGACTCTTCCTGTCCGGTCTGTTTGTACCTGGCTACCAGTCTGTCCTTTCCTTTTCGTATCTGCCACCTGTTCGTCCTGCCCTGTTAGTGCTAGTGACTCTGCCAATATGTCCTGCCTCGGATGTCTTCCTCAGCTATCCTGGTGGTCCCTGTCTACACTTGAGACTCAGCCTGTCTGCTCCTGTGTCCACCTCTGCCCTGGGGGTCAGCTGCTACAGTCTCAGTTTTTACCTCTTAAAGGGTAAGCTTGGCATTCCCTTGTGGTCCAGTGGGTCCACTTTTGCTCACGACAGTATAATCTACAGCGGTGACCGCTGGTGGACATGGTCTTCTCCCAGCTCTGTACATTAAATGACTTTACCAATTCCCCTCTCGCGCTTTCTGACCACAACCTTCTCTCTTTTTTTGTCAAGAACTGTCTCCACACTCAAGACACCCACACTTATCACATATACAGAAATCTAAGCACCTTCAATACCCAACTGCTAGATAACAGACAGATAGATTTTACAATTACTAGCCAAATAAATAATTCATTAAAAAAAACTATATGGGGTCCCTCCATTTTTGATAACAAGTAAAGGTAAAGCAGACTGATATTATCAGACTGGGAAGGTCAATGAATATGTAGCCCTTCATAGCCTTAAAATATCAGCCCACAGCCACCCCAGGAGTGGTGCATCAAATTAGATGTGCCAATTCTGATGGATTGCATTGGCTCTTGCCGATTGCCCAGGTGCAGTGGCAATCAAGGTAATATTTAATGTCAGCTGTGTAGTGTCAGACACATCCATTATTACTAACCCAGTAAGTGCAAAGAGAAAAAAAGACACCCAAAAATAGTTTACTTGAAAATCAATATGTTGCCATTTGTTGTCTACATTAGAATCCATGGACTACTTTGGACCAATGTGGCTTTTTTAATTTTTTTTATAACAATAAAAAATTGGTAATCAAGGGAAAGTGTCAGGGAGTGTTTTTTTAATAAAATATTTTTGGGTGTGTGTTTTTCTCATTACACTTACTAGGTTAGTAATAGGGGTGTCTTATGGATGACTCTCGATTACTAACCTCTGGAATTGATGCCAGCTGACACTACACAGCTGACATCAACCACAAAAATTATTACTTTGATTGCCAACGCACCAGAAAAGCCAAGGAGAAGCACCAGAATTGGTGCATCTAATGTCATGCGCCACTTCTGGGGTGGCTGTGGGCTGCAATTTTTAAGATAGCTGAGGCCAAATAACTATAAACATTCTCAGCCTGATAACACCAGCCCCCAGCTGTCTGCTTTACCTTGGCTGGTTATCAAAAATGAGGGGGCACTTTTTTTCACCTAATTATTTATCTATTTGGCCAATAGCTTAAACATATATCATCTCTCTCTCTCTATCAATCTACAGTATCTATCAACTATCTATCTCTCTATCACCTTTGCACATCTTTAAAACTTAAAAATCATTATTTGTTTTAATGCATGTAATTCTGATTTGTGTCACACGTACAGTACACGGATGACACATCCGTGTGCTGTACAAGTTTTTTGTGGACCCATTGACTTATCACTCCTGATTTTGGCTTAAAAATACTGATATGAAATACCGACCAAATACTGAACATATAAACGTGGTCTAAAAATTAGAATAATCTGCATTACAATCTTGCACAAGCAGTGGCTATGACCGGCTGTGGTTCCATTGTGACCATATCATAGCTTACTTATAAGTACAGGAAATTAGAAATACAGTCCTCCAGTACAAATAACTGCACTTTAGTGATAAAGATTCAACCTAGTACTAAAGGATATAAACACCACATTGAAAAGTCATTAAAACACTAAACAAAACATCTAAAAGATTAAATAAATCATTCCAACACAAAAGTTATATTAATTCACTTTACTAAAATACTAATTTTTCTGAAAGAGCTAAATGATTATTTGTAAATTACCAATCTTATGTAGTGTTCCAGAGTCATTAATCATAGCGAGACATTTTGCTACCGCGCACTATGGTACTGCCTTTTGTGATGACAGCTTGCTATTTGAGAATTGTGATTAGATAGCAAAACACAGAGAAATATTAATAACTCTTGACCTTTTCATCTTTATTTTTCCAGAAATTGAGACATTCTCAGAGAGAAAAATAAAAGCTTTTATGACAAGTATTACGGCAAAAACAATATCAAGTTGACATTAGTGAGTTGTTAGCAGATGCTGGTGACAGACAATAGGATGTGCGGGAGTCGGTACGTCAAGCAATGTGTATAATTCACTGAAGGGAGTTTATAACGCTTGAGATTAAAAATTGTTTTTTTGGTACAAACTCTGTAATCTGTAAAAATGAAATTGTATTTCGCCTCAGATCTCTTATTATTCCTCCAGTTAGTTTATTATATAATATCCTTCGCACAAACCAATGATATCAGTAATGGGCACTACTTTAGGTAGCTCGTTAAATTAGTTGAGCAGTACGGCTATTGGCACTCTAGTAAGGTCTTCAACTAGTGTCATATATTTGGCAGTGATGGTGTATGGTACAGCACTTAGCAGCGTACTAGGGTTAGGGTTAGTGCTAAGGTTAGGGCTATGGAAAAAAAATTGTTATAACAATGTATAACTTTTTAATTTTAATACTTTGTCAGATTTCAGCAAAAAAAAAAACTGAGAAAAGTAGGACGGCCAAAGAGAAATCTATCACTGGCTTTTTCCCCTATAAGCTGTAGACACCACCACTGAGCCCTGATATACAGCATTCTGGAATAATGTATAGAAGAGCCCAGGTCACTCTTTAGAACGTAAAAAAACATAGGGAGTAGTGTAAGGAGGTGGTTGGATTATCGTATTTCCCCCTGAAGACATCGATCGCGTTATTATATGGTTCAATAATCTTTTACTGAACATTTATCAAACAATTCACAACTTCAGTCAGAGAGAAATTATTAGCATAGTCATTTCCATTATACACACGTAAACAGTGCGCAGGTAAAACAAACCAGGTTACCCCCATCCCCCCTCCCGCTTTAGTGTGCATTTCCCTAAACAGAACAAGCTAAAATATAGATTCACATATCGTTGTTAAAAGTCAATTGTAGAACCGAACCATTGAAAATGGCATAATTAGCAAACACACTGGAGACAACCACTGGGCATTTTAACTATTCTCACCATTGCTTTCCAAATTGAAATGTTGCTCCCCCTTTTTTATAGATCTTCTTTTCCATCAGTATAGAATTATATAAAGAGTGAACTATACCTTCCACCGCTGGCTGACTACTTGCCGACCAGTGTTTAGCGATAGTCTTCCTGGTCTGATTAAGTATTTTAGATATGGTCAGCTGGGCTGGGGAGGGTTCAACATTTTCCCCCATCAGACCCAGAACACACAGTTTGGAGCTCAATGGAACTTGTATATTAAAAAACTCCTTTATCAGTCTGCCAACACTTTCACACATTCCAGCTGAGAGCAGAACCAAAGCATATGCAATATGTTTGCACCCGCTTCCCCAAATTGTGGACATATATCATCAGTTCTAAGACTAAAGGGCCATTTACATGTTGCGACATCGCTAACGATATATCGTCGGGGTCACGGTGTTTGTGACGCACATCCGGCGTCGTTAGCGACATCGCATCGTGTGACAGGCTGGAGCGACCTTAAACAATCGCAAAAGAGGCAAAAATCGTTTGTCTGAGAGAGGTCGTTTTTTATGAAAAATCGTTGTCTGGTCAGTAGCGATGTTGTTCCTCGTTCCTGCGGCACCACACATCGCTATGTGTGACACCGCAGGAGCGTCGAACATCTCCTTACCTCCGTCCACTGGAAATTAGGAAAGAAGTAGGTGGGCGGCATGTTCCAGCTGGTCATCTCCGCCCCTCCTCTGCTATTGGACAGCTGCCGTGTGACGTCGCTATGACGCCACATGAACCACCCCCTTAGAAAGAAGGCGGGTTGCTGGCAACAGCGACATCGCAGGGAAGGTAAGTCCGTGTGACGGGTGTTAGCGATGTTGTGCGCCACGGGCAGCGATTTGCCCGTGATGCCCAACCGACGGGGAGGGAGGTACGCTCGCTAGCGATATCGGTACCGATATCACAGCGTGTAAAGTATCCTTAAGACACATCTTATAAAAGCTTTTCGAGTTCTATATACTCTGTGAAAAAGAAACAATTGAGACCTTCTTTGAGTTGTATTGAACAGCGACTACCTCTGCAGACTCCAAAATCTGTTCTAAATTCTTCCTTGGAAATAGGATTGACATCTACCTCCAGCCCATTTTAATTTTAGCCTTTGGATCGTTGGCCATAGGCTGTTTAACCGCTTTATGACCTAGCATGTACCTATACGTCCTATGTTGCCTCCCTCCCTTTAATGCGGGCTCGCATAGCTAGCCCACATTATTACCCGCACATGTCTCGAGATCTGGCCAGCAGGCATGTGCACCTAGCAGGCGCAGGTGGATCGGAAATTGACAGTGCAATCTAATGCGCTCTGGCATGGATTATGTCATTCCTCCATTAAAATGCAACAGGTGATCATAACATTAGCAAAACAGTACCCAAAATGCTCAAGACACAAAACATAAGTTATCACTGAGCACCAGATCCTGAAAAATGAGAATGCTTCCAGTTTCAGAAAATGGCGACAAAAGTGCAATTCTTTTTTTTTACAAACTTCTGAATTTTTTTCACCACTTAGATATAAGTAAAACTATACATGTTTGGTATCTACAAACTCGTAACGACCTGGGAAATAATTTTGCCAGATCAGCTTTACTATATGCTGAACATGGGGAATAATAAAAAAAAACAAAAAACAATCGTTATTTTGTTTCCATTATTTTAATATTTTCCTTCTTTTGTTCTTCCTCTTACTGCCGTTCCAGTTTTTCTCTTGTAACAATTATCTGCTATTTTAAGGCTATGTCCGCACTTTGCAGTTCAATTCTGCAGCGCATAAGTCACTGCGTGTGCGTCTCAGAACACAGCCGAAAAAGCTGCGTTCTGAGACCCATTTGGCAGAATGCAAAGTGTGGACATTCCTGCTTTCTGGATGCTTTCTCTGCCATAGACAGAGTGGGAAAAGCATCCAGAACGCACATATTTCTCAATACGCACCCACTCGGCTCTGCTGCATCCCCATAGACTTGCAGCAGAGCCGAGTAGGACAGCACTGTCACTGTCATGGCTGGCTGCGAGACATTGCCGCACGATCAGAATGAATTCGGATGAACTTCACTCGACTTCATTGTGATCGCGCGGCTCTGTGCGTGTGCCGCGGCTTTATTTGCGGTCAGACGTGAAGGACTCACCTGTGATCGCAAATCCCCTGAGTGACTGCAGTGAGCCACGCGATCAGCTGTGCTTTTAATCAGGTTACTTGCGGCCACAGCTGCAGTCCTCCACCTGAGAGCGGTGGCCGCGAGTAACCTCAGTGACAGCACAGCTGATCGCGCGACTCACTTCAGTTGCTGCATGGAGCTCATAGGAGCGGCGGTGTTCTACTGCCGCTCCTGTCAGCTTCCTATGTAGCAGAGCTGGAAGCATTGTGGGACTTTGCGTGGATTACGTCGGACCTGGAGGTGTTTTTGAGGGATTAATAAAGTGGTGAAAGAGGGTGTTTTTTTGTCTTTCATTACAAATAAAGGATTTTTTGGATGTGTGTGTTTATTTACTTTAACATACAGGTTCATCATGGAAGGTATCTCGGGGAGACACCTGCCATGATTAACCTAGGACTTAGTGGCAGCTATGGGCTGCTGCTATTAACTCCTTATTACCCCGTTTGCCACCGCACCAGGGCAATTCAGGATGAGCTGGTAAAGTCCCGGGACTGTCGCATCTAATGGATGCGGCAATTCCGGGCTGCTGCTGGCTGATATTGTTAGGCTGGGAGCTCCCCATAACGTGGAGCTCCCCATCCTGAGAATACCAGCCTTCAGCCGTGTGGCTTTATCCTGGCTGGTTTCCAAATGGGGGGGACCGCAAACATGTGGATCACAATAATAATGCAATGCAAGCGCACTGCTTCACATTTTGGCAGCGATTTACTACAACTCATTGATTTAAATGGGTGTAGAACACAGCCAAAATGGCAAAAACAATTGACATGCTGCTTCTTTGAACGCATGGTTTTTGCCCAAAATTATGCAAATTAAACGCAGCGTTTGGAAATGCAAAGTGCGGACAAGAAATTCACATTTTCCATAGACTTTGCTGGAAAATCAAAACGCATGCCTTTTGGCATAAAAACGCTGCAGTTCAGAACGAACCTAAAAAGCAGCTGAAAAGCAGGTGGAAACGGAAAGTGCAGACACAGCCTTAGAATCACCCTGCGATATATTGGCCATATTATCAATTCCCTTTCCTTTGGACTTTTGCATTTTCTATCTCATTGCACTGTCACTTTATATTGTCCTTGTTGCCCCTATATTGCGGTATCTTGTCTTCATTGCTGTTTGGGTCTGTAACTATGTCGTTAATTGTACTTCGAGCACTGTCACTTTCCTGCTGTTCAGCATATTCGTTTATGTATATAATGATGCCTGATTCACATGCTATGTGCACTTTTGTACTATGTCTGCACTGTTATTTATGATAAATATATACTAAATTTTTATATGATCCGACTGCATGCAGACAACCTTGATTGCTGTTGAGAAAAGACTGTTTGGAACACCAATATGTGTGAACTAGGTGCTAGCTTAAAAAACACATAACTATAGTAAAGTGAAAAAGCTGCACACTAAGGCCCTGGGCCCACACTGCGTATTTTGACGCGGATTTTGACGCAGATTTTCAGAAATCTGCAGGAAAATCAGCAAGTCCATTGTGAAGTCAGCAAAGTCTATGAGAATTCAGAAGTGTTGTGCCCACAGTGAGTATTTTTCCCTTGAGTATTTGGTGCAGATTTCTTTTTATCTGCACAAAATCTGCACCAAATCTGCACCAAATATACAAGGGTTAAAAATAAGCAACGTAGGCACAACACTTCTGAATTCTCATAGACTTTGCTGGCTTCACAATGGACATGCAGATTTTGCTGCAGATTTCTGAAAATACACGTCAAAACTACACAGTGTGGGCACTGGGCCTAAACACTATATTATAGAAATATTGGAACAATGAAAAATACATTTTGCTAACTGGAAAAAATGGAAAACATGAAAAATGAAAGTTGCATAACTGCTAAGGATATTTGAAATAGAAGAGATATTTAGCAAATGATTGATCAATGCAATTGTGGCAGAATACCACAACAAGGTAATCTCTTATTATTCAGGAACCTAATCGTAACTGCCTCTCTATATAGTGACATGACAAGAATCTGCATAACTAATCATAAGCTAAAAAGTTGCAAGTCAAATTTATATGCGATAGCCAAGATGATTGTCTATAAAATGAAAGTAAAAACCAAAGAGAAAAATTGTATGGAAAAATACCCTAAATAATCTAATATATAAAGCTGAATGTGTGTATGTGTGTGTGTGTGTGTGTGTGTCCCCAGGATTGGCATCCGCACCGTTGCAGCTACAGCCACAAACTTTTGCACACTCACACTTCTGGAACCCGAGAGCGTCATAGGCTATGTTTTGAGGGGAAATGTTAACCCCGCGCTTTACAGTTATTCACCAAAAAACCTCCCTCCATTAAAGCGAATGGAGCTGGGAGCCACAGTGCAGCCAGAACTTCAGAAGAATGCGCAGCCATGCCCTTAAATGGAATGTTGGCGTGTCACAGTGCAGCCAGGGAAAGAGAGAGACACAGACAGGGAAAGAGGCAGACACAGACAGGGTAAAAAACAGACATAGACAGGGTAAGAGACAGATACAAAGAGACAGACACAGACAAAGAGACAGACTGACAGGGAAAGAGACAGACAGGGAAAGAGAGAGACAGGTTAAGAGAGAGACACAGACAGGTAAAGAGACAGACACAGAAAAAGAGACAGAGACAGGCACAGGGAAACAGACAGACAGGGAAAGAGAGGGAAAGAGACAGACAGGGTAAGAGACAGACAGGGTAAGAGACAGACAGGGTAAGAGACAGACAGGGAAAGAGACAGACAGGGAAAGTGACAGAGATAGACAGACATGGAAAGAGATAGATAGACAGGGAAAGAGATTGAGACAGACGGAGAAAGAGACAGAGACAGTCAGAGACAGACAGGGAAAGAGACAGACAGACAAAGAGAGAGAGAGATACAAAGGGGGAGACAGACATTATAATTACATTTATATCTATTTGTTTTGTGTTTTTTGTGTGCAGAATACATTTTTGTTAATACATTCTATTTTGTTAACAGCAGTTATTAACCTGGGCGAAGCTGGGTAGTACAGCTAGTAATAAATAAATTGCAAGTGCTTAATAACAGGGTACTTAGTATATACATTTTTGCAAAAAGGTAAGAAGCCATCCCACCTCATCAAGGTGTACCCATCTGGGACAGTCCCTAACCAACTAAAGTTAAAAACATTTTCTATACCTGACTAGTGTCATTTCAAAACTCCTGAAATGTGAATGGTAACAAGTGGTCAGCTGGGTGCCAGATTAAATACACAGCAAAGTGGGAAGTATTTGGTTGTTCAGCCTCAGTATAAGGAGCCTCCATTCACATTGGAGTTTTGACACAAATCAGGTATATATAATGGTTTTAACTTTAGTTGGTTAGGGACCGTCCTAGATGGGTACACCTTGACGAGGTGGGATGGCTTCTTACCTTTTTGCAAAAATGTATATACTAAGTACCCTGTTATTAAGCACTTGATTTTATTTATTATTATTCAGGGTATTTTTCCATACAATTTTTCTCTTTGTTTTTTTCTTGTCTAGAGGCTGCCATTTACATGCTTGGAATGTTGCATGTTTACTTTTTTTTTGTTACAGCTCAGTTTTTTGGTGTTTTTTGTCTGCTATCTTGCTTTATTGCAAGTTGGGGGCGCAGACCTCCTTATACTGAGGCTGAACAACCAATTGCTTGCCACTTTGCAGTGTATTTAATCTGTGACCCAGCTGACCACTTGTTACCATTCACATTGCAGTCAGGTTTATATAATGGTTTTAACTTTAGTTGGTTAGGGACCATCTCAGCTGGGTACACCTTGACGAGGTGGGATGGCTTCTTACTGTTTTGCAAAAATGTATATGTGCCGCCCCTGCAGCGGTCGAACTGCTCGGGGGTTGCTGTGGCTCGAGGGTCTCCGGACCCGGGGGCTCGCGGCCACTTCAAATGAAAATGAGGTATTTACAGTGGAAAGAGTTTGTGACGCCACCCGTGGTGTGCGGTAATGGGGAGTACCGCCACTGTCGATGTGAGTACCCGGGGGTGATGGAGTGGGGCAGCCAGATGACGTTCCCTCCAAGGGCAGGGGAAGGCCCTGGGATGCTAGAAACAGGGGGTGCTGGTGCAGGGGAGCACAGGGCTGGTTGGAAGCAAGGGAGGATCATGTACTCACTCAGACAGCACCGGTGATGAAAAGCAGATGCTGACAACAAGGTAATCCAAGTCTCTGGGTGCCGCTGCCCTCTTGGGGGAGCCTGTTCGGGTATCCTTCCCCTACACTACTGCCGGGTGATCCGGAGCCTGCCTCCGTGCACAAGTTAGAAGTGTTCTAATGGCCCGTTGGCATAAATCTGTCCGGGACCCGCTCCCTACTATTTGTAGCAGAGCTGTGCTCTCAAGGTCTCACGCTTGGGATTTCAGTGGGCTGCTTGGGTTAGAAAGCCCTATCCTCCTCATTGCGCCAGTGCCCCTGATCTTTGAGCTTCTTGGGGACAGTCCATAAAGTCACTATCTTCCGCAGGTTAATTGCCGGGTCGCCTGAAGCTACTCCCCTACCTAGGATCCAGTACCCCGCCATGCTTTCGGTCCCGGACTAGTTATTTGACTAGAGTTGCTGACCATCCTCCAAGACTAGGTCCAGACATCCAGTCCCAATACCCCGTGACCGGGTCTCCGACTCCTCTGGGCCCAGACCACCGTCTGCAACCCAACCTTCAACTCCCCGGGAGCCACACGCTCCCCCTGGCTCCTCACTGCTCGAGGGCTACTACTCAACTCCTCTCTATTTCCCTCCCACCAGCCTGTCTGACCCCTAGGTGGGCGGCCCTATTCCAGCTCAGCAGCCCACTGGTGTGTCTGACATGGTGTGGTGTAAGGTGTGATTAGGATTTTATCACTGATGGAGGCAGTACTGTAAGTTAGGAACCCAGAACCATGGGGGGGTTTGAGTCCTGCACTGAGAGAAAAGAGCGTGCAGTACCCTGTGACGACCTGACTAGTCCAGAGGCATCACATATATAAAATGTACCCTGTTATTAAGCACTTGCATTTTATTTATTATTATTCAGGATATTTTTCCATACAATTTTTCTCTTTGTTTTTTCTTGTCTAGAGGCTGCCATTTACATGCTTGGAACGTTGCATGTTTACTGTTTTTTATATTGTTACAGCTCAGTTTTTGGTGTTTTTTATAAAACGAAAGTAGTCTCATGTACAAGGCTGCAGTGGATGGAGATATGGAGCCTCAAAGTCAAAAGTTCAAAACATTGTTACCCTTTAGCTCTGAAAGGGCCATAATACTGTTTTCATGGCTATATGGGGGTCATAAAACAGTTTGAAGATCTATGTGAGGCCATTATACAGTTTGCAGTGCCATGTGGGGGTTATTATACAGTTTACAATGCTATGTGGGGGCCATTATACAGTTAGCAGGGCTATGTGGGGGACATTTAAAAGTGCGCAGGACCATGTGTATAGGGGGAGCCATAATACAGGTTGCAGTGCTATGTGAGAGTCATTATACTTTTTGGACAGCTATGTAGGAGTCATTGGAGGTATGTATGGTGGCCAGTTATAAATATTTTTGCTATGTGGGGCCCATTATACTGTTTGAAGTACTATGTGGGAGTTATAGTACTGTATGGAGGACTATATGTGATCAATTATACCATTTGGAGAGCTATGTGAGATCCATTATACTGTGTGAGGGACATTACACAATGTGGATAGTTATTTTTGGGCCATCATACTGTTTGGATAATGTAGATGGTTGTTTTGGGGTCATCATACTGTGTATAGGGTTGTGTAGAGGTCATGATACTGTATGGAGGGGTGTAAGGGTCATTATACTGTATGAAGGGCCATTACACTAAATACTGTAGAGGGCATGTGGTGGAGCCATCATATTGTGTTGAGGTTGCTCTGTGGGTATCACACTTTGCAGGGTGGGGATGATGAAGGGTCATCGAACTGTGCATCTGGAATGTGCTGTATAGTAATTCATTGTTGGTGTATCATATTGTGTTTAGTGGGCACTTTTGTTGGCAACATACTTAATTCGGGTGATGAAAGGGGTATCTTAATCCATGGGAATACTAAGAAGCTTCAATAGGAGGAAAATTAATTTGTAAGGGCTGCAAATTTGTGAGGTATGATCGCATGTAACCCCACCAAATATTCATCATTGTGTGCGTGCGTGCGTGTGTTTGCGTGTGCCTGCGCGTACGTGTGCCTGCGCATGCGCGCATGTGTGTGTGCCTGCATGTGTGCTTGCTGGTGAGAGAGCAATTAGGACTCCTGGGGAGGAGCAATTAGGACCTTGGGCCCTCATGATTTCTATGTATGCCCCTACTAGTAAGTATCAGAAACCAAGCAACTTCACTTAAAAACATAACATACCAAAAATAGACAAAAGTCACAGCGTGAAAAAGATGATATAAAATTAATAAAAAAAAGTAATGAAAAAACACAAGGAACCTAATTTACCTAATAGGTGCAGATATGCTGCAGAAAATCTGCAACATTAAAGATTCACCAAATACTCATTATGGGAATGTATCGCAACTGTACAGCAAGATGTAATTCCAAAAGTAAAATAAATCCTGGCTCACAGACTCATTTTCTGATAATCCATTTTTATGCTTTTTAAATAGCATGGATAAAAACAATGAATGCTAATAAATCCCTACGGTTCTTACTTCCACACAAATATTTCTTCTCGCATTCCCTTCCAGAACAGATAAGAAACATTTTTGTGAAAGCTGTGCAATTATTCCCCAAAGTTGTGACCACAATATTTAGCCTGAGAATCACAGCGTGTCGGCGCTGCATGAATACAGCATTAAAAGTATGAAAAGAAATTGCTCACCAGCAAAAAAAATTGTTCAGTTTTGAAAAACACAAGAATGCCTACAATTAGGAAAATGTCATTGAATGTGAGGTGCACCTCTGCTCTATGTAAAGCGTGTTTTTTCATTCTGAAGGCAAAAATGATGATGAGCAAAAATATTGTGCACAAAATATAAACAGTTCATTCTGCATTATAACTTAAGGCCGCTTTACACGCTGCGATCTCGCTAGCGAGATCGCTAGCGAGCGTACCCGCCCCCATCGGTTATGCGTCACGGGCAAATCGCTGCCCGTGGCGCACAACATCGCTCGGACCCGTCACACACTAGTTACCTGCCTAGCAACGTCGCTGTGACCGGCAAACCGCCTCCTTTCTAAGGGGGCGGTTCGTTCGGCTTCACAGCGACGTCACTAAGCGGGTGTCCAATAGAAGCGGTGGGGCGGAGATGAGCGGGACATAACATCCCGCCCACCTCCTTCCTTCCTCATTGCCAGTGGCCGCAGGTAAGGTGAAGTTCCTCGTTCCTGCGGTGTCACACATAGCGATGTGTGCTGCCCCAGGAACGACGAACAACATCGTACCTGCAGCAGCAACGATATTTGGGAATGGAGGAGTGTGTCAACGAGCAACGATAAGGTGAGTATTTTTGCTCGTTAGCGGTAGCTCGTACGTTTCACAAGCAACGACATCGCTAACGAGGCCGGATGTGCGTCACGAATTCCGTGACCCCAACGACATCGCTTTAGCGATGACGCTGCGCTTAAAGCGGCCTTATGACGATGATAAAAACAGAGGCTCATATTCTAAAGAATGAGTGCAAACGTTGGGTGTGTTCCCGCGGTGCTATATCCCCTGTAGAATTTCCAGAGGACAAAATCCATAGTGAAATTTGCAGCTGAAAAAAATACTGCAAATTTAATCTGGAAAATGCTGTGGATTTTCTTCATATTTTACCTTTTCCATTTTTAGGGTGTGTGCGCCCACTGATTTTTGTTATGCAGATTTGGTGCAGTTTATTGCCCAAATCTGCATCTCTATCCTTATGCCAGCAAAGTCAATTAGAATTCTAACGCGCTGTGCACATGTTGCTTCTTTTTCCTTGCACTGTTGGGTGCAAAAAAGACAAGTGGCATGTCAATTCTTGGTCATTTTTTTTCCTGTGTTTTTTAGCCCTTCCAGCCAATGATTTCACTAAAAAAACGCATGGCACAAAAAACACAGTGGAATCGGGAAAGGCCACTCTGTGGCCCGACCCGACCCGAAACAGCCCGGCGACAAGAAGGTTAACCGCCTGCCCCGTGGGGCGCTACAGCTGCATCCCTGTGTCACTCCATTATCCACCTGCGCCTACGGCCCTGCAACACCCGCCATCGCCTACTACTACCCCCATCCGCTCTGGGGCTCAGCTCTACTTGTGGAGAGCTGCACCATCTCAGCTGCGTCACCATCCACCCCAGAAGCCCCCCATCCCGCAGCGGCGGCACCTAACTTGCCGCATATCACAAGTACGAACAAACAAAGTACATGTAAGGCACCAGGCTTTAAGGTAATAAATGATATCTAGGGCGGACCTCGAATTGTGCAAATATATATGATATTTATTTAAACAAGGTGGCAATAGATACATAATTAAAATAATTTAAAAATCAGACATAAACATGATACACTATCAACTCCATGGTTCATATGAGAATAACACTATGGGATATAATATAAGAAAACAATACATGCAGTGTGTGCAGTTAACCTCTATAGGGAACCCAATATAGACCTATGTCAATATCCCATCAGTAGTCTATTAAATGGTTACCCAGCTCTGAAACTATGGTAGTTCTAAGGCTATAAATCTATCAGGCAAAAAGAAAAAAAACGTCTTTAGTGCAAAAGTAGCCTGAATAATTGTGCATCTGAGGTAAATACCCCAAAAATAGTTACCAGAGCCAAAATACAGGACCAGGAGTGAGAGTGTAGTAGCCTGACGCATTGCGCCTGTCAAGCTGGCTTCATCGGGAACATCAAGTTGACTGGCGCAACGCGTCGGGCTACTACACTCTCACTCCTGGTCCTGTATTTTGGCTCTGGTAACTATTTTTGGGGTATTTACCTCAGATGCACAATTATTCAGGCTACATAGCCTTTTGCACTAAAGACGTTTTTTGGGTTTTGTTACATAGGGCAGCAGGCAGCACACTTCACTTAATCGTCTGTATATCACAGATGCACAAATATTGTGGTTTCTGGCAATGTCATTCTACTTGTATACAGTGAACAGAAGGAACAAATGAGGGGCTCCTCCTTCTTTATGTCGGACCACAGGAACCACGTGTAACTCTATGCCTGCATCCAGGCAAATTAAATGAGTCCTCTTTCTTCTTATAGGCCAACTCTCTTTTTGGTGGTGTGTGACATGGTCAGACACATTCTGTTTAAACCCAAAACCAAATCCCAGATGGGAAAGGAGAACGCCCACAACAAAGGAATGACATCAAAAAGTATATATACATAAAAAGCAGTTTTGTTAATACATAATAAAACTCACTATTAATTGACTATAATATAAATATATAATAAAAATATGTACTAAACAGTTATATTCCCAGATCCGAGATGTAATACCATACAAAGCCACACTGAATGAATGTCAGAAAGAAAAGCAAAAACAAAGCAAACTCCACTTTCAATTCTTCTAATAACCCCCACAGTGTACA
Organism: Anomaloglossus baeobatrachus; assembly: GCF_048569485.1. Classification (NCBI taxonomy): domain Eukaryota; kingdom Metazoa; phylum Chordata; class Amphibia; order Anura; family Aromobatidae; genus Anomaloglossus; species Anomaloglossus baeobatrachus. The sequence goes on along the minus strand of NC_134354.1, from coordinate 89,648,465 downwards.
TCTGTTTTCATACCCATGTGGATGAGGGGCTGAAATGAGGAGAGCAGTATCCCTATATGTAAGGTGTCTAATGCTGAAAACAAGGTTTTAAGTGCAATGTGCAAATGAGCAAGCTCTAGTCACATAATTAGGGTAGTAAATGTTAAGAAGTATTACAAAGTGCCAAGTGCAGCAAGCCAATTAAAAATGGTATAGGACTAGCAGGAGCAAAATATCAAGAGTACATTATAACCAAACCACGATGTCAGCAGCTAAGACCCCCTGAAGAACGTTTCGCTTGTCTTCAAAAAAGAGGGTTATAATTTATGAAGGTGGGATGCTGAAATTCATAAAGCCTATGTGAACAATGCAAGAGCTGCTGAATGATAGAAGGAAGGGGCACTCCGATAAACTCAGTATTACACATAAAGGATATCTTCATTCTGTTAAAATTGTTATGTTATACTCATAAAAGCTATGTACTAACTGCCATAAAATAGAATTAGGGGCTGCAATATCCTCTGGAAGACACGTAGAGGGCCTTAAGCGGGCTTTACACGAGACGATAAATTGTGCGATATGTCGTCGGGGTCACGGTTTTCGTGACGCACATCCGGCATACCGCACGACGTAGCCTCGTGTGACACCTCCTAGCGACGCAGTATCGTTCACAAATCGTGAGTCGTGTACTCGTCGCTAGGTTTCATATAATTGTTTAATTAAAATGGAGGCGGTTGTTCATCGTTTCCGTGGCATCACACGTTGCTCCGTGTGACACCACGGGAACGATGAACAACAGCTTTACTTGCCTCCCGCGGCACCCGACGGCTTAATGGAAGGAAGGAGGTGGGTGGGATGTTTACATCCCGCTCATCTCCGCCCCTCCGCTTCTATTGGCCGCCTGCCATGTGACGTCGCTGTGACGCCAAACGTCCCGCCCACTCCAGGAAGTGGACGTTCATCGCCCACAGCGAGGTCGTCCGGAAGGTAAATACGTGTGACGGGGGTTAAACGAGTTTGTGCACCATGGGCAACTAATTGCCCGTGACGCAAAAACGACGGGGGCGGGTACAATCGATTATGCTATCGCACAATCTATCGTCTCGTGTAAAGCAGGCTTTCGACAACATGTTTTCACCATTTTTAAGGAGTGAGACTCCTAGACTGGTATTCCTATGCAATAAATGCTAGTATGGCTAAAAATTATAAGGTTGGACTGCAATATAGCCAGCAAAAGCTATACAGAAGATACTCTGATTCAAATCTCATACAATATAACAAAGAATCAGTGGCAAAGTCTGTACACTCAGTGTGAGGGCTATCTAAAATTTGAAGTCATTGCAATACAGCTAGCAAGAGAGGTGGGGAGGGTACTCTGATTCAATTCTGGTACAATTTTAAAAAACATTCTGACTCCCAAACTGGGAAAACCTATGCACTCAGTAACTGGATTTTGAGAGGCAGGAAGCACCTGATAGAGTCCCACCTATGCCCGCATGAAGAGCATGGTTAGCACTGTCCATGGCCATTTTTTCAGAGACTCATATCCAGAGAGAGAAGTTTAAAACTAGTGGGACCGATACACTGTTAAAGCCAGTGGAGTAACTAGAGTGTGATGGGCCCCAGTGCAAAGTTCAGACCTGGGCCCCCCTCCACATACACTGACACTTGGGGTATGGGATAATGACACTGACACTCAGGGTACAGGATAATGATGCTGACACTTGGCACTAACCCACAGCACCCACATTTCCCATGATCCCTCTATCAGCACCCAGATTTCCTATGTTCTGATATCCATCTTGTCCTCGGCACCCAGCTTCCCCATGCTCTGCTATACATCTTTCCCTCAACACCCAGCTTTCACATATCAGAGCATGGGAAACCTGGGTGCTGAGAGAAGATGTATAGCAGAGCATGGGAAAGCTGGGTGCTGAGGGAAAGAGCCTTTTCCCTCAACACAAAACGTTCCCATCCCCTGATTGTATCTTTGTCCCCCCTTGTATATAGTTCTCCAAATACAATAATAGCCCCAACATCGTCTTCCAAATAGTATAAAGGGTCCAACATAACCCTTCATATATTAGAATACACTTCCATAGTCCTCCATGTATTATAATGCATTTCCCATAGTTCTCTATGCATTATAATTCACCCCATAGTACTCAATATATAATACTGCACCACATAGTCCTCCATATATTATAATGCACCCTCATAATCCTCCATGTATAAAGTAGCCCTTCAATTATTATCATGAATTTCTCATAGTTCTCCATGTATTATAATTCACCCCATAGTTCTCCATATATTATACTGCACCACATAGGCCTCCATATATTATAATGCAGCCCTATAGTCCTCCATGTATAAAGTAGCCCTCATAGCCCTCCAATTATTATAATGAATTTCTCATAGTTCTCCATGTATTATAATTCACCCCATAGTATTCCATATATTATACTCCCCAATGTTTTATAATGCACGCCCATAGTCCATGTATAAGGTAGGCTCCATAGTCCTCCATATATTATAATGTAGCCCCCATAGTCCTATATGTATTATAACGCAACCCCATAAAACTTCATATTGTATTATGCAGCCCCATACTCCTCCATGCATAATGCACCCCTATATTCCATGTATAAGGTGTCCTTCATTTTGTATTATGCAGCCCCCCCAGACCTCCATATATAATAATGCAGCCAGCTTCCCCAGTCCTCCATGTATAATAATACAGCCAGCCTCTCCAGGCCTCCGTGTATAATGTAGCAGCCAGCCTCTCCAGGCCTCCATGTATAACAATGCACCCAGCCTCCCCAGGCCTCCATGTATAATATAGCAGCCTCCCCAGACCTCCATGTATAATAATGCAGCCAGGTCTCCATGGATAATATTGCAGCCAGCCTCCCCAGACCTCCATGTATAATAATGCAACCAGCCTCCCCAGACCTCCATCTATAATAATGCAGCCAGTCTCGCCAGTCTTCCATCTATAATAATACAGCCAGTCTCGTCAGTATTCCATGTATAATAATGCATCCAGCTTCCCCAGGCCGCCAGGTATAGTAATACAGCTAGCCTCCCCATGCCTCCATGTATAATATAGCAGCTAGCCTCTCCAGGCCGCCTCCATGTATAATATAGCAGCCAGCCTCTCCAGGCCTCCAGGTATAATATAGCAGCCAGCCTCCCCAGGCCTCCAGGTATAATATAGCAGCCAGCCTCCCCAGGCCTTCATGTATAATGCTGCCTCCCCAGGCCTCCAGGTATAATGCAGCCTCTCCAGGCCTGTATTTATAATATAGCAGCCATCCTCTCCAGGCCTCCATGTGCAATATAGCAGCCAGACTCCCCAGGCCTCAATGTTTAATATAGCAGCCAGCCTCTGCAGGCCTCCATGTATAATATAGTAGCCAGCCTCCCCAGGCCTCCATGTATAATGCAGCCTCCCCAGGCCTCCATGTATAATGCAGCCAGGCTCTCCAGGACTCCATGTATAATATAGCAGCCAGCCTCTCCAGGCCTCCATGTATAATATAGCAGCCAGCCTCTCCAGGCCTCCATGTATAATATAGCAGCCAGCCTCTCCAGGCCTCCATGTATAATATAGCAGCCAGCCTCTCCAGGCCTTCATGTTTAATATAGCAGCCAGCCTCTCCAGGTCTCCATGTATAATATAGCAGCCAGCCTCCCCAGGCCTCCATGTATAATGCAGTATCTCCAGGCCTCCATGTATAATGCAGCCTCTCCATGCCTCCATGTATAATGCAACCTCTCCAGGCCACCATGTATAATGCAGCCTCTCCAGGCCTCCATGTAAAATAATGCATCCTCCCCAGACCTTCATGTATAATGCAGCCTCTCCAAGCCTCCATGTATAATGCAGCCTCTCCAGGCCTCCATATATAATAATGCAGCCTCCCCAGACCTCCATGTATAATAATGCAGCCTCCCCAGACCTCCATGTATAATAATGCAGCCTCCCCAGACCTCCATGTATAATGCAGCCTCCCCAGACCTCCATGTATAATGCAGCCTCTTGAGGCTTCCATGTATAATGCAGCCTCTTCAGGCCTCCATGTATAATGCAGCCTCTCCAGGCCTCCATGTATAATAATGCAGCCTCCCCAGACCTGCATGTATAATGCAGCCTTCCGAAGCCTCTGGCCACCGTGTACTCACTAATTTATATTAAAAAAAAAACCAAGTACTCACCCTCTCTCTTCCTTCCACCACTGCTTTGTCTTCACGTCTCCTTGTTCCACCGCTGCTGTCCTCACCGCTCTCCTCATTCCCCAGCTGCTGCCCTGTACTCACCACTTTCCTCTTCCACCGCTGCTTGCCCCTCCCCTCTCCTCTTTCTCCCGGTGCTGCAGCACAGCAGTCTCACGGAAGTGACGTCACTGCGCAGGCACAGGGGGAGAATGATGATGCATACCGCGGCACCGGCTGTGCTATGCTTCATCATTACTGTGCGCGGTGACGGGGGAGCCGCCGCAGCCGCTGACACCAGGCAGGGGGCCCCGGTGCTGCCGCTGACACCAGGCAGGGGGCCCGGTGTCGGTGGTGGCACCGTGTCATATAGCGGCCGTGTGGTCTGTGACAGATCAGCACAGCTCCTCTCTCACTGAAAGGAGCTGGCTGCTGATCTGCCGTGTGGCCGCCAGACCCCTGACCTCCTGGGCCCGGTCGCAATTGCAACCGCTGCGACCGCGGTAGTTACGCCCCTGGTTAAAGCTTATGTACTTAATGCAAGGCCTAGGAAATATATATAGGCGTGATTTTAGTACAACCTGGAAGAGTCTTAAGGCCCCGTCACACACAGAGATAAATTTCTGGCAGATCTGTGGTTGTAGTGAAATCATGGACATATTGTTTCATTTGTACACAGCCACAAACCTGGCACTGATTTCCACAATTTCACTGCAGCCACAGATTTATCTCAGTGTGTTACAGGGCCTTTAGAAGAGGGCCTCTGGAAAAAAATTCTCGTTTCAAAGAGTGGGACTCCTAGACTGGTAAAGCATATGCACTATGTGCAAGGGCTGCCAAAAATTTGAAGGAGGAACTCTGATACACCCTGTTAAAGATAGAGAAGAGGAGGGCCTCTGAAATCCTTTTTTTCCATTTGGTAAGGAGTGGGAGTTCTAGACTGGTGGAGCATATGCACTATTTACAAGGTGTTTTGCTCATGGGCACGGGTGGGAGTGCATCCACTGGACCACAGTAGCGGCTTAACCTGAGGGGCATAATTAGCTACCTCATCTTCACTTTGGCCTCTGATGGTGAGGAGAGGCTTTTGCTGGAAGATAGAAACCAAGTGCTTCTCATTGAGACACTGTACTGCGACTGCTGGCCACAGGGGTTGGGAATGCAAGTACGGGCACAGATGTAGACAGGACAGTCTCTGGTGTAGGCAGATGTGGCCGAGACAGCTGATATGGCAGGTGTAGCAGGTACAGCAGGTACCGACAGGCACAGCCGGTGCAGTTGGTACTGCAGATACAGCAAGTGCTGTCAGGTACAGCAGGTATGTCAGGTACTAGGATACAGGTGAGAGTTATCAAGCTCAGGTACAAGTATAAACACAGTATATGGGAACAGGACCTGACAATTAGCAACGTGTCTCTAGCAATAGACCACATTGCCCCTGCACCTCCCATAAGTACCCAGTGCCTCTCAGCCATAGGGTGAGAGGCAATAACGGGTTAGGGTACGCTTGCCGAGAGGTGTGCATTCGCCCAACGCTCACTCCCAGGAATTCTGCATGACTTGCGCAGGCCCTGGGAGCTGGCAGCAGGGACCGGCCCAGAAGCCACCACTGAGCAGCCAGGAGGGTCAATGTGCTGGTGATCCCAGGAGGAGGTGGGACAGTGCGGGTACCTCTCCCTTATTACTAGGGGTGGGATTCAGCTGGTTCTGTCCGGTTCTAGAGAACCAGTTGTTAAAATAGCAGCCGGTTCCCAGAACCGGCAAGAAACAGCTCCAGCGATCCGGTTCCCTGTATTCATTTGTGTTAGTGTCTCTTTAAGACACTAGCACAAATGAATCCCCGTACCTCCGTGCCGCACTTCCGGGTTCAGTGAAGCCTGTCGGCTCCCTGACCCGGCGTGCAGTGACGTGCTGACGCTACAGAGGTCACGGCAGTGTGAGGAGGTAGCTCCTCCTACTGCCGTCTGTTAGCGTCACTGTGACTGCAGAGAGCCGCGGAGGAGGACGGAAGACAGAGAAGCAGCCGCCGGTGTTTGGAGCATGCTAAGCGCTCATAGAGACAAAGATGCAGGGAGAGGGGCTGCATAAAGATGGCAGCTATATGGGGAGATGAGCTGCATAAAGATGGCACCTATATGGTGAGACGAGCTGCATAAAGATGGCAGCTATATGGGGAGACAAGCTGCATAAAGATGGCAGCTATATTTACACTTAGAATACTTAGAATACTGTGTACAATTCTGGTCACCGATATATAAGAAGGACATAGCTGAACTGGAGAGGGTGCAGAGAAGAGCCACCAAGATTATTAGAGGAATGGGGGGGCTGCAATAGCAAGACAGGTTATTAAACTTGGGGTTATTTAGTTTGGAAAAACGAAGGCTTAGGGGGGATCTAATCACAATGTATAAATATATGAGGGGACAGTACAGAGACCTTTCCAAAGATCTTTTTACACCTAGGCCTGCGACTGGAACACGGGGGCATCCGCTACGTCTTGAGGAAAGAAGGTTTAATCATAATCACAGACGAGGATTCTTTACTGTACGAGCAGTGAGACTGGAACTCTGCCGCATGATGTTGTAATGAGTGATTCACTACTAACATTTAAGCAGAGCCTGGATGCCTTTCTTGAAAAATTTAATATTACCAGTTATGTATATTAGATTTTATGACAGGGTATTGATCCAGGGAACTAGTCTGATTGCCGGATGTGGAGTCAGGAAGGAATTTTTTCCCCATTGGAACTTGTTTGCCACATTGGGGTTTTTTTTTGCCTTCCTCTGGATCAACATGTTAGGCTACGGGTTGAACTAGATGGACTTAGAGTCTCCCTTCAACCTTAAAAACTATGATACTATGATATGGGGAGACGAGCTGCATAAAGATGGCAGCTATATGGGGAGACGAGCTGCATAAAGATGGCAGCTATATGGGGAGAGGCGCTGCATAAGAGGGCAGCTGTATGGGGAAAGGAGGCCACAAAAGATGGCAGCTATATGGGGAAAGGAGGCCACAAAAGATGGCAGCTATATGGGGAAAGGAGGCCACAAAAGATGGCAGCTGTATGGGCAGAGGAGCCGCATAAAGATGGCAGCTATATGGGGAGAGGGGCCGCAAAAGTTGGCAGCTATATGGGGAGAGGAGCCGCATAAATATGCGAGCTATATGGGGAGAGGAGGCTGCATAGATGGGAACTATATGGGGAGAGGAGGCCACATAAGATGGCAGCTATATGGGGAGAGGAGGCTGCATAGATGGGAGCTATATGGGGAGAGGAGGCCACATAAGATGGCACCTATATGGGGAGAGGAGGCTGCATAGATGGGAGCTATATGAGTAAAGGAGGCCACAAAAGATGGCAGCTATATGGGGAGAGGAGCCGCATAAAGATGGCAGCTATATGGGGAGAGGGGCCGCAAAAGATGGCAGCTATATGGGGAGAGGAGCCGCATAAAGATGGGAGCTATATGGGGAGAGGAGGCTGCATAGATGGGAACTATATGGGGAGAAGAGGCCACATAAGATGGCAGCTATATGGGGAGAGGAGGCTGCATAGATGGGAGCTATTTGGGGAGAGGAGGCCATATAAGATGGCACCTATATGGGGAGAAGAGGCTGCATAGATGGGAGCTATATGGGGAGAGGAGGCCACATAAGATGGGAGCTATATGGGGAGAGGAGGCTGCATAGATGGGAGCTATATGGGGAGAGGAGCACATGGGATAAGATCTGCTGGGAAAAGAAGCCATGATGGGATGGGATTTGTAGGGGGAAAGGAGCCATGTGGGATGGGATCTGTAGGGGAAAGGGGCCATATTGGGATGGGATCTGTAGGGGGAAAGGAGCCACATGGGATGAGATCTGTATGAGGAAGGTCGTCCTTTCCAATTTTAGCAGGGCTCCTTTAGTAATAATTTTTAAAAATTGTAGAAAAACCATTTAATACAATATGAGTGACAGTGACTGGAACAACTGGTGCTGGACAGGAGAGTGACGTAGAGGAGGGGAAGAAGGGGAAAGAGATTATACATTAAATTACTTGTATTTTTTGGTTGAGGAAAGTGTGTGAAAATGGGTGTGGCTTAGAAAATTGGTGTGGTTACAGAATGGGTGTGGTTTTCAACTGGGCGGAGTTTACAGAGAACCTGTTGTTAAAAATTTGAATCCCACCCCTGCTTATTACCCCTTCTTTCCAGGCTTGAAAGGAATTTCTTCAGGAGAATGACATTAATATTCTCCCATGGGCTCCCATGACCTCTCCTCAGGACCAAAATCCTTCCAATCTACCAGAAAGAGGGTCCTACCTTTCACCTTTTTCATAGCTAGGATATTTTTACCTCAAAGATATCTTCTGGGCTGATTAGTAAAGGCAGGGTACTAGGATTATTGGAGGTTTGAGGTAGAGACATATGGAAGGAATTCAAAATGTGTAAGGAGGCTGGAATTTTTAGCTTGTAGGACATGGCATTAATCTGCTGGAGCATCTCAAAGGGACCAATAAAATGGGGACCCAACTTGAAGAAAGGCATCTTCAGGTGGACATATCTGGAAGAGAGCCATACCTTGTCTCCAGGCTGGAACCAGGGAGGATCCAGACGTCTCTTATCCACATGCCTTTTCATCTGTGGCATTGTTCTCCACACAGATTTCGGAGAAACTCTTGATGAGAGCATCAGCCACAGGGTCATCAGAGGTGATAGCCACAGGGAAAGGGATTTTGGGCTGCAGTCCAAAGACGTAGAACGGAGAGTTATCAGAGGATTCACTCACGTGATTATTATAGAAGAATTGCATCCATGGCAGAAGCTTGACCCAATCATTGTGGTATTCGTTGAGAAAGTGCTGCAGGAAATTTGTCAGTATGTGGTTGACCCACACCACTTGGCCATTGGTTTATGGGTGGTAGGCTGATGAGAAGTCTAAGGTGACATCCAGCAGCTTAAAGATAACTTTCCAGAACTAAGATGTGAATTTGACACCTCTATGGGACACAAACTGGAGAGACAAGACTATGCACGTGGAAGATATGTTGGATAAAGTTCTCAGGCAGCACAGGTGCAGTAAAAAGACTGGACAGTGGAGTGAAGTGGGCCATTTTAGAAAACTTGTCTACTACTACCCAAACAATAGAGCAACCAGAGGACACCAGCAAGTCTGTGATGAAGCCCATCACTATGTGTTGCCAAGAAGTGGATGGCACAAGTAGAGGTAGTAGTCGCCCAGTGAGAAGTTTCTTAGGGGTCTTATTGTGGGCACACAAGGGACAGCTTGAGACAAAGTCTACAATATTCTTGTGCAGAGTTTGCCCCTAGTAATGCCTCGAGATCAGAAGAGTAATTTTGTTTTGGCCGGCGTGACTGGCCAGCTTAAAGGAGCAACGCCAATGCAACAGACAATTTCTGTCTGCTTCTGCAACAAATGTTTTTCCAGGGGGTACTTGAGCAAGCTTACCGGAGCTACAGTGAGCATTTTGGAGAGCTCAATGATGTCTTGAGGCTCCTCCTCTTGGTCGTAAAACAAAAAGGACCTAGAGAGTGCACCGACATGACGTTCTTTTCACCAGGCCAGAAAGATAGAACAAAGTCAAAGTGGGTTAAGAACGGTGACCATCAGGCTTGGCGTGGATTCAGTCTCTGAGCTGATTGTAGGTAGACCAAGTTCTTGTGGTCATTGTAGATGACAATGGGAAGCACCGCTTCCCCCATTAGGTATCACCATTCCTCCAGAATCATATTGATCGCCAACAATTATTGGTCGCCAATCAAGTAGCTGCCCTCAGGAGCAAAAAAGTCCTTGGAAAAGAAGCCGCAGGTCACCATCTTACTGGTGGCAAATTTTTGCATAAGGACCTCACCGACCCTAGAGGAAGGAGCATCTACTTATAAGAAGAACTGCTTGTTGATCTCTGATCTACGGAGTGCTGAAGCCGATGAGAAGGCCTGCTTGTGGGAGATAAATGCACTCTCCGCTTCTGGACTCCATACCTTAGGATTCGTCCCTTTGTGGATCAAAGTAGTGATTGGGATGATCTGGGGTGACAAGTAAGGAATTAATTAATGGTAGTAATTGGTGAAGCCCAGGAACCACTGAATCGCTTTCACTCTATCAGGGCACGGCAACTTGAAAATTGCTGACAACTTTTCCGGATTTATCTTCATCTGTGTCGGAAATATTGTAGCCCAGGAAACGGGAGTCCGTTCAAAAGATGGACTTCTTGAATTTGACATATAAGCGATTCTCCCTCAGCTGCTACAGAACCTGGCATGCATCTCTTCTGTGTATAGACAGATCGGGAGAATATGCGAGCAACATGACCACACGAGTAGAGCAGATCACACAAGATATCGTTCATGAATTCCTTGAAGATCGTCAGAGCACAGCTGAGACTGGAAGTCATTACCTGATACTTGTAGTGGCAATCACAGATGTTAAAAGCAGTCTTCCACTTGTCTCCCGACCATATACGGACAAGATAGTATGCACCTTGGAAGTAGAGCTTGGAGAAAATTCTGGAACCTCTGAGTCAATCAAACAACTTTAGTATAAGAAGCAGTGGATAATTATTCTTGACCGTGAGTTGATTGAGACGTCTGTAGTCAATACATGGCCAGAGGGAAACATCATTTTTCTTTACAAAGAAAAACGCGTCTTGGGCTGGTGAGGAGGTCTTCAGGATAAATCCCCTTGCCATATTTTCCTTGATGTACTCCACCATGACTTGAGTCTACACCTGGGACAAAAGGTAAATTTGGCCGCAGGAAGGTGAGGAAGTAGGTCTATACGGCAATCATAAAGGCCAATGTGGCGGTAGCATCTCAGCCTCAATCTTTTCAAAGACATTTGCATAGGACCAGTAGGCGGACACTTGAACAGGAAGATTTGAAGGCATCACAGGTGGCCTGGTAGGATGGACTGGAACGCAACATTTCTTATGAAAGGACTGACCCCATCTGAGTAAGGCCTAGCTAGAATTCCAAGAACAGATTGTAAAACAATAATACACAGAGAGGAGGGACTGTGACTACATTTTGTGTCAATTGTAAAAATATTCAGCCTCATACCCTGGTAGAGCCTATACACTTATTGCAAGGACTATGTTGAATTCAAAGAAGGGATTGTACACAAAGCAAGAGATGGAGACAAGAGGTTCATTAAATTCTGGGATAATTTTCAAAATATTATCTGCCATCCAACCGACAACCTTTTGTCACTATTTGTTCATCAGTAGTGTTCTCTCTCGCCACCCTGCTAAATGGAACAGTAAACCAGGCACAGTTTCACCTGCTTGACTATCTTAACCTGTGCATGTGCCATCAGCAGCATGTCCACTTCCCCATCCGTTACTGCATGGCTGGTGCATATCACCTTATGGAGGCAGCTAACAGTGGTATTAATAAGTAAACTGGGAAAGGATCTGGGGTCAGTGCGAGGCCTTGTCAAAATGACAATGAGGCACAGGTGATGTTATAAGGCACACGGTTGTGGAAAATGGGGATGCCACACCATGAGAAATAGTGAAGGATGGGGCACAGGTACCAAGGGACAGCTGCAGCCATCAGCTGTGGAAATCATCAGTGTTCATGTGGCGCCCCTGACCTGGTCAGGCACCAATGGGTACTGCACCCATGCTGGGTCAGTACTTCCAGGTAATTCTAAAGTCTGAAATAGGGTGTGTATGCAAAGACACATAACAACCAGGTCTCCCACACCTTAGAGGAGACCTTTGGGCAGACCCAAGAGGGGGCGTGCCTCCACATCTCATCTGGGGGTGTAGGGGAGGGGCTGGAAGCAAAGGTGGCAGTGGCTGTCAGGAAAGTAGTAGAAGAGGCAGTCTGAAGCGGAGAGCGCAGAAGGAAGGAGCAAGCAGGCGCGCGGACCCGCTAGTCAGACCCTGCACGTGTAGTAGCCGTTAGCGGGGGGAGAACGGTTACCAGCAAGTCGGTCAGAAAGACGCTGAGGAAGTCAGCTGGTCGAGTACGGAGACTCCTGGTGGCTAGGAACGCACTGGGAACAGGTCCCTAGAGTAGATATCCATTTAATTGATCTGCTAAACCTGCTGGTGAGGGGAACCACAAGTCCCACACCAACCAACTAGAGTCAGAGCATCAGCAGCAACGAGGGGGCCCATAAAGAGGATCGAGCCTGGAGCCATCTTCCTTGGTCCACGCTGCCAGCAAACGGGACAAAAAAGGGAGAAAAGGCAGTAGCGACTTCCCTGGGTGAATCCCACGGTACTTCAAGTCAGGGGTTATCCGAAACAAGAAGTGCTAGGAAGGCGAGTTAACGGTTACCCTTAGACCAGCCTAAAGGATACCTGGTTCCACCTGGTTTATCTCAGCATGGCCCGGGTTGCCTCACAACAACATCGGAAAATGAGTAAACAAGTTGAAAGACATCTTTGACTGAGACTGAGTTATTCTGGGACCTGTTGTTCCACACACCCGAGACCCTGGGGCCTGCCTCACTCACGGGAGGCCACACCATCAGACTGCAGATTCCATCAGCTCCAGACGCTCGTTAAACCTGCAGTGGGGGTCACCCATAACCCTGACCGCAAACCGTGAGTGGCGTCACGACTCCCATGTAAATAAACCTGACATACCTGTAGCCAGAAATACCAACAAGCGGAGACCCTGTGGTGTCCTTGAAGGTGGAGTGGTGTCCCCGGGGCGACCGCTGCAGGTGGGCGACACATTCACAATCCTAAACTACAATATTTGCACGGAAAGCAGTCTGGAAATGTGGCCATTTATTGTTTTGGCCTGTGGGTGGGAGGCTGCATATTAACGCTTGCACACCAATGACTGGGCTAGAGAGAGCTAGGCACTGCGCTAAGACAAGGAAGAGGACGTGGTTGCTGATGTTGTCTGCAAATGTGTAAAGACAGGTTCAGGGTGGGAGCAGTATGTAGCACAGGTGAGGGAGCAGTGTGGTCACCTACAGTGAATGATTGTGGAACCAAGCTTTGACCCACCTAGTCGACATGGAGGCATGGAACGGCAATACAGCCAGCAGCAGAAGTACAGAACTAAAGGCTGCTTTACACCAGACAATCTATCGTGCGATAGATCGTCGGGGTCACGTTTTTTTGTGACGCACATCCAGCATCGCTGGCGATGCCGGCCTGTGTGACACCTCCTAGCGACGCAGTATCGCTCACAAATCGTGAGTCGGGTACTGCTCGCTAGGTTCCATAATATCGTTTAATTTAGTTGACCATCGTTTCCGTGGTAGCACACGCCGCTCCGTGTGACACCACGGGAACGATGAGCAGCTCACCTGCCTCCCGCGGCCGCCGCCGGCTCTATGTGGAAGGAAGGAGGTGGGCGGGATGTTTACGTCCCGCTCATCTCCGCCCCTCCGCTTCTATTGGCCGGCGGCCGTGTGACGTCGCTGTGACGCCGAACGTCCCTCCCACTCCAGGAAGTGGACGTTCGCCGCCCACAGCGAGGTCGCACGAGAAGTAAGTATGTGTGACGGGGGTTACTGACTTTGTGCGACACGGGCAGCGATTTGCCCGTGACGCAAAAAGGACGGGGGCGGGTACGATCGATTGTGAAATCGCACAATCGGTCGTACCGTGTAAAGCAGCCTTAACTCTGATTCCAGTTATGGATCAATTTTGAAAACACTTTTAATTCTTGAGCCTCAAACAGCCATAGGATCTGCAGTCAGTGCGAGACCTAGCCAAAATCATCAGGAGGTATGGCAATATAGCCAGTAACAGATGTACAGGAGAAACTCTGATTCCAGTTTTGGATCAATGTTGAACACACACTTAATTATTAAGTTTCAAACTGGCAAAGGATATGCAGGTGTTGGGGGCGGGGGCCGCTGCCGCTCCTCTGAGCCCGCTCGGATCCGGGTTCGCTGCTGCGGCTCGAGTGGTGACCGGACCCGGGCTCGCGCGGCCCTCTGTCCTCACAACCGTTGGAAAGGGGAATATTTACAGGGGTTGGTTTTGTTGTGTCGGTGACGCCACCCGTGGGTTGCGGTGAGGGATGCTGACACCGCCGCTGCCTGGTGATGGGGTGTCCGGGGCTGGTACAGCGGGGCACCAAGATGGGATTGTACCGCCCCGCGGGCTCGGCTGCGACCGCCGAGCCGCTCGGATCCGTGCTCGTACTGCGGGTGGTGGCTCGAGCCTCTCATGGACCCGGGGGTCATGTCGCTCTGCAAGGGAGTTGGCGCTACATGCGGGGATTTGGGTGAGGAGTTCCACGGCCGGGGCCGCGGTGGTTTGATTTGGGATGTTAGTTCATGATGCTACCCACGGGTTGTGGTGATTGTAGACACCACCGCTGCGATGAAGGTATGGGGGCTCCCGGGAGCGGTGTAATGGCGCAGCTAGGTGTTGACCCCTCCGTGGGTAGGGAGTGTTGGTCCCAGGGCCCGGTAGGCAAGTGCTGGGGTGCAGGGTGAAATGTTGCGGTGCAGTACGGTGCGGTGCCTGATGGCACTGGTGTACTCACTCTGACACAAGACACTGGAGTCTCTGGTAAACCAAACGGAGTGATGAACGGGGCTCGCAGCCGGCTGCAGCTTCTCCCAGAATAGGTTGGTGGTTTCCGCCTTTCTCCTGCACCTCTGTATGTAAATGTCTGACTCCTATGCCTAGACACCGGTAGTCCACTCCCCGAATTGTATATGCCGTAGGAGCCTGTTTTCCCGCAGACGCTGGCCCTTTGGGTCTCTATGCCTTGTCGGTGGCTTTACCCTGTATGGTTGGGCTGTTGTCTTCTAACGGGACTTGTGTGGCATAGGTCCTTAAGTCCAGTCCGCAATCAGCGATTCGACTCAGCCTCGTCGGTTCAGGGCTTTGTACTGGGTCTGAGTACCCTGCCTGGTGCTCCGGTATCCAGTTGGCTCCCCGGTTCAGTTCCGGCGGGCCACTACCCTGTCCCGGTCCCTTACGGTTCCACCGGTCATCTTCCCGGTCTCCTGCAGGCAGCCACCACCGTCTGCCTCCTTGCCAATGGTGACTGGGCTCCGACCCAGTCACCTGGTAGTCTCTTGGCAGCCTGGACACAGGACTGCCCGTGAACTTGACTGCTCTACACTTGCACTTGAAGTAGATTCCGTGTGTTTTCCCGCCTCCAGGCCTGTGAACTCCTCTGTCGGCGGAGCCAACCTGGTGTGGACATCAAACCTGGAGGGTGGTGACAAGGTTTTTAGTTTGACTAATGTCACCTAATCGGGGAGGGGGGGTGGTGTTGTGTGTGAGTACCTGGGACGACCCGACTAGTCCGGGGTGTCACAGGATCCCCTCCACGGGTAGGGGAGGCATAGTCCATGGGGCCCGTGGTCGGTACATGGGAGTAATGGCTGCTGGCGGTGGCGTGCCGGGTTGGAACAGGGGTCACTGGTGTACTCACAGTTTAGTAATCTCACACAAGTCCAGTGGTAAACCAAGTTGCCAGTGAATGGCTGCCGTTGGAGGGTGTATTCGGGTCCCACACCCGGGTTAGTGAACAGGTGTCCCTTCCTCCTGCACTGTGTGTTTGTCTCTTCTGTCGGACGACTTCGCATGGAACGGAGAAATCCACTCCCGGTACTGTGTATGTTTGTGAGCTGTGGCCCATGAAATCTGCCCCTTGGGATTTCTGTGGGTTCTGACGGACACCCTATCCCCCGTGTTGGGCTTCCGTTTTGCTCTCTGGGCTTCTGGAGAACAAGGCCTGAAACCTCGTCCTCTGTTGGTTGATTAACAAGGGGCATGCAACCTTCCTCGTCCTAGGGTCCAGGCACCCTGTCTGTGCATGGCCTCCGGACCGGATTCCCACTGTCAGCACCAGTGGACTACGACCCTGCCCCGGTCTACTTAAGGTCTCCCGCGACTGGATCTCCGTCGCCTGTGGCCCTGTTCACTGTCTGCCACCTAGCGAGGTAGTTCAAAGGCCCCTACCCCTGACTACACTCCTCCACTCCTCTGAACTGTCAACTCTGTTCTCCTTGTGTTCCCGCCTCTGACACCTCAGGACCCCTAGGTGGGTGTTCTCATCCGCCTTATCCCGCCCACTGGTGTGTCCTTATTATCATGAGGGGGTGGCTAGGCTTTAAAGGCTGTGTGTTGTACCTGAGTGTGGGTTTTTGGTTATAACAAGGAGGGTGGACAACTTTTGTGACTACCTGGTTTTGCCAGGGCGTCACACAGGCAAAGCAAGTTCTAGTCAAAATAACTATGATGCATGGGTGATGTTATGGGACAGGAGGTTGTGTAAGGCTCAGTTGCAATACTTAGAGAAATTAGTGAGGGCTGGGGATCGGCTGGGGATCAAGTACCGAGAAACAGCCGCTGCCATCAAGATGTGGAAATGATCAGTGTCCATGCACCAACAACAAAATTTGCAGGACAAGCAGTCTGGAAATTTGCCTGTTTAGTGCTTTGGACTGTGGGTGAGTGACTTCATATTTACACTTGTGTTACAAGGCATGGGGAGCTGGGCTAAGAAAATGTACATGGTTCCTGATAGTGTTTCCGAATGTGCAAAGATAGTATTAGGGTGGGAAGCGCGTTGCCCTGGACAGGGAATTGACAAGCACGTATCACAAGTGAAGAGGCAGTGGAGTAACACAAAGAGAATGACTGTGAACCAAGGCATTTGGCCCACCTAGGCGACCCGGAGGCATGGCAATTAGAGATGAGCAGTGTTCGAATCGAACTGTTTGCCAATCTCAAATTCGACCTGTTTTAGGCGATGTTCGAGTCGTTCGACGAACGCGAACAATTAGCTTCAAGTTTGACAGTTCGAGGTTATGTTCAATAACAGTTCGATCACCAAAAGCATAACTGGCTTTTCACAGTAATACTGTCATTCAATGTTAATACAGTGGAACCTTGGTTAACGAGAACAATCCGTTCTGGGAGTGTGCTTGATAACCAAGTTACTCATTCAGCAAAGCAAGATTTCCCATAGGAAATCATTGCAATGCAACAATTCATTCCACAACTTGTTAAATGTCCCATCCTGGTCCCTTATTGTGCCATTCCACACATGCAGAAACACACACAAACACATCCAAACACGTCCAAACACACACAAGCACACACAAGCACACACAAACATACACAAATATACACAAACATACACAAACATACACACACACATATTATACTCACCTTACCTTTCGTTCCATCCTTTCGGCCTCCTGGGACTTGCAGTTCGCCGGTACAGGATGTGTATCGGATAACCATGCGACCGATGCCCCGGAGCTTCCGCTGCCAGTGCGCTGACGTCAAAGGTAGGAGCCGCTTGTCTCTGATTGGCCAGCTCGCTGCCTTTGAGTAGCGTCTGACAGAGGAAGTTCCTCCCTCGTCACGATGGTTACCCGATACACGTAGTTCACCGCTACAGGATGGGTATTGGGTAACCATCGCGACAAGGGAGGAACTTCCTCTGTCAGACGCTACTCAAAGGCAGCACGCTGGCCAATCAGAGGCAAGCGGCTCCTGCCTTTGACGTCAGCGCACTGGCAGTGGAAGTTCTGGCATCTGTCGTGATGGTTACCCGATACACATCCTGTAGCGGCGAACTACGTGTATCGGGTAACCATCGCAATGAGGAAGGAACTTCCCCTGTCAGGCGCTACTGAAAGGCAGCACGCTGGCGAATCAGAGGCAAGCTGCCTTTGAGGTCAGTGCGCTCGCAGCAGAAGCTCCGGGGCATCGGTTACCCGATACACATCTTGTACCGGCGAACTGCAAGTCCCAAGAGGCCGACGATGGAACGGAAGGTAAGATGAGCATAATATGTGTGTGCGCGTTCGTGTTTGTGCATGTTTGTATGTGTTTGTATTTGCCTGCCATTGTTTTCAATGGTATTCGAAGGTATTCGAAAGTGTTCGATGAACACACCCGCCGTTCAACGAACCGAACCGAACTCGAACACTAGGGTGGTGGCTCATCTCTAATGGCAATAGAAGTACATAAGACACTCTGATTTAGGATCAGTTTTCAAAACAATTATTCTTAATTAGTAACTCTCAAAGTGGTAAAGGATCTGCAGACTGTGTGAAGTCTAGCCGAAATGGGCAGGAGGGATGGCAATACAGGCAGCAACAGACGTACATAAGACACTCTGATTTTTTTTTTCCAATTTTGAAAACTCTCTTAATTCATAACTCTGAAAGTGGTAAAGGAGATGAAGACAGTGTGAAACCTACCCAAAATTGGCAGGAAGAATAGTAATACAACCAGCAACAGACAGACAGAAAACACTCTAATTCCAGTTTTGGAGCAATTTTGCAGGTTTGAAAACATTCTTACATAATGACTCTCAAAGTGGTAAAAGATCTGCAGACAGTTCAAGGCCTAGTCAAAATTACCAGGAGTGATGGCAATACAGCCAGCAACAGACATAAAGGAGAGACTCATACTATTTTTTGTTTAATTTTGAAAATACTCTTAATTCTTAACACTCACACAGGCAAAGGATCTGCAGTCAGTGCGAGGCCTAGCGAAAATGACCAGAAGGCATGGCAATACAGGTAGCAATAGGTGTACAGAACACACCCTAATTCCAATTTTGGATCAATTTTGAAAATACAGTTAATGATTCTCAAACTGGCAAATGTTCTGCAGTCAATGTGATGAATAGCCAAATTGGGAAGGAGGAATGGTAATGCAGACAGCAATAGATGTACAGAAGACACTCTGATTCAAGTTGTGGATCAATTTTGTAAACACTCTTAATTTTTAACTCAAAAACTGAAAGGATATGCATGCACTAGACATATTATATACGAGGGGCGATCCAAAAGTAATGATAATCGGTTATTTCTATTGCACACAGAAATTAAAATAAAATGTTTTCTTGTCTCTTAGGTACCAACTAGTCCAGGAAAAAAAAATCACTTAAATAGGCCACGATTCCCGGGAACTACATTCATTTGAATATGAACTGCCGAGGAGTGAACATCAAAATGGAAAAAAACGAGCTCAGAGCTGTTATCAAATACCTCTGCTTGAAAAAAATGACTACCAAAGACATACACAGGGACTTGGTGGAAACATTGGGGGACTCTTCTCCTCCATATTCCACAGTTGCACGCTGGGCCAAGGAATTTAAGCTGGGAAGAACATCGACGGAAGTTGAACATCGTGAAGGACGCCCATCCACGTCCCTCAATGAAGAAAACGTGACGTGAAAAAAGTTGAAGAAGTTGTATTGGCAGATCGAAGAGTGACTATGAGGCATGTAGCTGAGGTCACAGGGATCTCATATGGTAGTATTCAAAGAATCCTTGCAAAAGAATTGCATATGAGAAAGGTCTCCGCGGGTTGGGTGCCAAAAATGTTAACTGACGAGCAAAAGAAGAAACAAGTTGACATTTCAATAGCAAATCTCAAAAAGTTCCAAGCAGACAAGGAGAATTTTTTGTCACGTTTTTTGACCATGGACGAGACCTGGATCCACCACTTTGATCCCGAAACTAAACAACATTCGATGACATGGAAACGAGCTTACTAACCGACGCCAAAGAAATTCAAAGTGTCAAGCTCAGCAGGGAAGGTTATGGCGTCCGTTTTTTGGGACGCTGAAGGAATTATTATGGTGGACTATTTGGAGAAGGGAGCCACTATTACGGGCTCCTACTACGCAGAACAAATAAGAAGATTGTGGGAGGCTATCAAGGAGAAAAGGCACGGCAAACTGCGGGCTGGAGTGCTGTTTCAACAAGATAACGCGCCGGCTCAGAAAGCTGCAGTTGCCATGGCAACCATTCAAGAAGCGGGCTTTGAACTAGTGGAACACCCCCCTATTCGCCAGATCTAGCCCCCAGTGACTTCTTTCTCTTTCCTCGCCTCAAGGAACACCTCCGGGGCAAGAAATTTGACGACAATAGCGACATGATAACCGCTGTTGGGGATTATTTTGAGGGTCAAGATCAAGAATTTGTTTCGAAGGGAACTCTAAGTTTAGAAGAGAGATGGACTAAATGTATAGACTTGTTAGGAGACTATGTAGAAAAATATATATATATATATTTATTTTTTTTTTTTAAATATTCATTGTGTTTATTATTGATTATCATTACTTTTTGATCGCCCCTTGTATATATATATATATATATATATATATACACTACAGTTCAAAAGTTTAGGGTCACTACGATATTTACTTATTTTTGAAAGCAAAGCACACTTTTTTTCAATGAAGCTAACATTAAATTAAACAGAAATACACTCTATACATTGTTAATGTAATAAATGACTATTCCAAATGCAAATATCTGGTTTTGAATGCAATATCTACATAGGTGTATGTATGTACAGAGGCCCATTTCCAACAACCACAACTCCAGTGTTCTAATGGTACATTGTGTTTGCTAACTGTGTTAGAAGGCTAATGGATGTTTAGAAATCCCTTGAAAACCCTTGTGCAAGTATGTTAGCACAGCTAAAACAGTTTTGCTGATTAGAAAAGCTATATAACTGACCTTCCTTTGAACTAGTTGAGAATCTGGAACATTACATTTGTTGGTTCCATTAAACTCTCAAAATTGCCAGAAAAAGAGAACTTTCATGTGAAACTTGACAGTATATTCTTGTTCTTAGAAATGAAGGATAATCCATGCAAGAAATTGCCAGGAAACTGGTGATTTCCTACAATGGTGTGTACTACTCCCTGTTTGTGCTCTCACAGGAGAGCACAAACAGGCTCTAACCAGAGTAGAAAGAGAAGTGGGAGGTCCCGCTGTACTACTGAGCATCAAGACAAGTACATCAGAGTCTCTAGTTTGATAAATCAACACCTCACAGGTCCTCAACTGGCTTCTTCTTTAAATAGTACCCGCAAAACGCCTGTGTCAACATCTACAGTGAAGAGGCGACTCCGAGATGCTGGCCTTCAGTGGCAAAGAAAAAGCTGTATCTGACACTGGCTAATAAAAGTAAAAGATTAATATGGGCAAAAGAACACATACATTGGATAGAGGAAGATTGGAAAGAAATGTTATGGACAGACAAATCGAATTTTGAGGTGTTTGGATCACACAGAAGAACATTTGTGAGACGCAGAACAACTGAAAAGATGCTCTAAAACTGCCTGACGCCATCTGTCAGGTATGGTGGAGGTAATGTGATGGTTTGGGGTTGCTTTGGTACTGGTAAAGTGGGAGATTTGTACAATGTAAAAGGGATTTTGATTAAGGAAGGCTATTACTCCATTTTGCAAACCCATGCCATACCCTGTGGACAGTGCTTGACTGGAGCTAATTTTATCCTACAGCAGGACAATGACCCAAAGCACACCTGCAAATTACACTGGGGAACGCAATTTTTTAGGAGTTAGGTCAGACAACTGTTCTTAATTAATTTTTGGATGCTGAATCCAGAAATGATCTCAGTTTTTCTCTATCAAGTCAAGTTTTTGAACTATAGGATTTTTGTCTTCTCAAAAATATGTAAACTACTGTACCTAAAAAGTGTTGTTTTTTTTAAATAGTACAAATATGAACAAAATATGAAATAGGCACTGTCTCAGTTGTGACTACTCTTACAAGTTGCCACATAGCTCTATATGAGTCGAATTGTACTCAGATAACAAGTCTTATTACAGAAATCGGTGCAATTGTGCTTCTATGGCAGGTAAGTTGAGGAGGAAAAACTTGACGTGATAGAAAAAAACTGACTACATTTTTGGAATCAGCATGCCAATTTTAGTATAAATCAGCTCAAAAACCTAACTCAACAGAAATTTTTTTTCAAATTGTTCCCCAGTGTTATGAATGAACTATTTAGAGAAGAAGCAGGCAGCTGGTATTCCATCTGTAATGGAGTGGTCAGCCCAGTCACCAGATCTCAACCCTATAGAGCTGTTGTGGGAGCAGCTTGACCGTATGGTATGCAAAAAGTGTCCATCAAGCCAATCCAGCTTGTGGGAGGGTGGAAGCATGGGACGAAATATCTCAAGTTACATCAGCAAATTACCAGATACATTGCCAAAGGTCTGCGAAGCTGGAATTGCTGCAAGGAGCATTTTGTGATGAAAGCAAAGTTTGAAGGAGAAAATTATTATTTCAAGTTAAAATCATTATTTCTAACCTAGCCAATGTCTGGACTCTATTCTCTATTCATTAAGCAACTCATTTGATAAATAAAAGTATGATTTTTCCATGGAACAAACAAAATTGTCTGGGTGACCCCAAAGTTTGAACTACAGTGTGTATATATATATATATATATATATCTATATATATATATATATATATACAATTAGGTCCAGAAATATTTGGACAGTGACACAATTTTCGCGAGTTGGGCTCTGCATGCCACCACATTGGATTTGAAATGAAACCTCTACAACAGAATTCAAGTGCAGATTGTAACGTTTAATTTGAAGGTTTGAACAAAAATATCTGATAGAAATTGTAGGAATTGTACACATTTCTTTACAAACACTCCACATTTTAGGAGGTCAAAAGTAATTGGACAAATAAACCAAACCCAAAAAAAATTTTTTATTTTCAATATTTTGTTGCAAATCCTTTGGAGGCAATCACTGCCTTAAGTCTGGAACCCATGGACATCACCAAACGCTGGGTTTCCTCCTTCTTAATGCTTTGCCAGGCCTTTACAGCCGCAGCCTTCAGGTATTGCTTGTTTGTGGGTCTTTCTGTCTTAAGTCTGGATTTGAGCAAGTGAAATGCATGCTCAATTGGGTTAAGATCTGGTGATTGACTTGGCCATTGCAGAATGTTCCACTCTTTTGCACTCATGAACTCCTGGGTAGCTTTGGCTGTATGCTTTGGGTCATTGTCCATCTGTACTATGAAGCGCCGTCCAATCAACTTTGCGGCATTTGGCTGAATCTGGGCTGAAAGTATATCCCGGTACACTTCAGAATTCATCCGGCTACTCTTGTCTGCTGTTATGTCATCAATAAACACAAGTGACCCAGTGCCATTGAAAGCCATGCATGCCCATGCCATCACGTTGCCTCCACCATGTTTTACAGAGGATGTGGTGTGCCTTGGATCATGTGCCGTTCCCTTTCTTCTCCAAACTTTTTTCTTCCCATCATTCTGGTACAGGTTGATCTTGGTCTCATCTGTCCATAGAATACTTTTCCAGAACTGAGCTGGCTTCATGAGGTGTTTTTCAGCAAATTAAACTCTGGCCTGTCTATTTTTGGAATTGATGAATGGTTTGCATCTAGATATGAACCCTTTATATTTACTTTCATGGAGTCTTCTCTTTACTGTTGACTTAGAGACAGATACACCTACTTCACTGAGAGTGTTCTGGACTTCAGTTGATGTTGTGAACGGGTTCTTCTTCACCAAAGAAAGTATGCGGCGATCATCCACCACTGTTGTCATCCGTGGACGCCCAGGCCTTTTTGAGTTCCCAAGCTCACCAGTCAATTCCTTTTTTCTCAGAATGTACCCGACTGTTGATTTTGCTACTCCAAGCATGTCTGCTATCTCTCTGATGGATTTTTTTTTTCAGCCTCAGGATGTTCTGCTTCACCTCAATTGAGAGTTCCTTAGACCGCATGTTGTCTGGTCACAGCAACAACCACACACCTGTAATCAACCCCAGACCTTTTAACTACTTCTTTGATTACAGGTTAACGAGGGAGACGGCTTCAGAGTTAATTGCAGCCCTTAGAGTCCCTTGTCCAATTACTTTTGGTCCCTTGAAAAAGAGGAGGCTATGCATTACAGAGCTATGATTCCTAAACCCTTTCTCCGATTTGGATGTGAAAACTCTCATATTGCAGCTGGGAGTGTGCACTTTCAGCCCATATTATATATATAATTATATTTCTGAGCATGTTTTTGTAAACAGCTAAAATAGCAAAACTTGTGTCACTGTCCAAATATTTCTGGACCTAACTGTATATATATATATATATATTTATATTCATCGTGTATATTATATATATATAATATACTGTAAATACTGTATATATATATATATATATATATATACCACTGAGCTTTATATATTAGATATATAATATATAAAGCTGATTGTATGTGTGTAAGTATGTGTGTGTGTGTGTGTGTGTGTGTATGTCCGCTAAAGGAATCTGCACCATTGTATTTACAATCACAAAATTTTGCACAAACGCCTCATGTGACTGAGGGAACGTCATAGACTATGTTTTGATTGGAAAATTTAACACCGCGCTTTACAATTACTCTCAAAAAATCCTGCCTACGTTAAAGTAAATGGAGCTGTGAGCTATTAAGTTATTAATAGGAGCTGTGAGTGGTTGCTATAGGAGCAAAATATATTGTTAGTATAAGAAGCTTATGTGTGAGGTAATAAGATGTCAATGGGGAGATGGATAGAGAGAGACAGAAAGAGACAGAGACAGACAGAGAGAGAGAGAGACAGACAGTCAAAGAGACTGACAGAGGCAGACAGACACAGACAGACATACAGGGAAAGAGACAGGCAGACAGGAAAAGAGACAAACAGAGAGACAGACCGAGACAGAGACAGACAGGGAAAGAGACAAACAGGGAAAGAGACAGACAGGCAAAGAGACAAAAACAGGGAAAGAGACAGAGACAAGGAAGAAGACAGGGAAAAAGACAAAAACAGGGAAAGAGACAGAGACAAGGAAAAAGACAGGGAAAGACAAAAACAGGGAAAGAGACAGAGACAAGGAAAAAGACAGGGAAAAATACAAAAACAGGGAAAGAGACAGAAAAGTAAAAAGACAGGGAACGAGACAGAGACAGGGAAAGAGATAGAGAGTGAGACAGAGACAGGGAAAGAGACAGACAGATGGGGAAAGAGACAGATGGGGAAAGAGACAGACAGGGAACGAGACAGACTGGGAAAGAGACAGACGTGAAACAAGACAGACGGGGAACGAGACAAACAAAGAACGAGACAGATGGGGAAAGAAACAGATGGGGAAAGAGACTGACAGACAAACACAGAGATAAAGAGAGACAGACAGACACAGACAGACACAGAGATAGAGAGAGACAGATAGAGAGACTGATACAGAGACAGACAGAGAGATAGACACATACAGACAGACATGGATAGAGAAAGACATACATGGATAGAAACAAACACACAGACAGGGAAAGGGACAGACAGACCGACACACAGAGACAGACAGGTAAAGAGACACACAGACAGAGATAGACACAGAGACAGACAGAGAGTCAGACAGAGAGACAGACAGAGACAGACACACAGAGACAGACACACAGACAGAAAGCGACAGACAGAGGCACACAGACAAAGACAGTCAAACAAACAGAGAGAGACAGACAGAAACAGACAGACACAGACAGACACAGACAGACACAGACAGACGGAGACTGGGAGACAGACAGAGAGACAGTTACTATCCCGTGCAATGCCCAGGTACTACAGCTAGTATATATATAATGTAGGGATGCAGCTCTGGTAGATGATGGCAGGGAAGCAGTAAAGAAACACACACAGGTCTTCAGTCCAAAGAGGGGTCAGTGTTTTATTCACACTTGACAAAAAACATAAGTGTGCAGTCTTACTTCAGAGTAGGATACAAAGGAAAAAATCCAGCTTGGCATACAGCACAGCAAAAAGTCCAGGACATACCAGTCTATTCAGATAAGGGGCATTTTCCCCCTTTTCACAATGACCAAACTGCTTCAGTTCTTCAGGCCAACCACCCACACTCTGAGAAGATTTGGCTGCCTATTTATGCTGTGCTAATCATACACCTGCAAATCAAAAGGATCCGTGGAGTCTCTGTTAGGAGTCTCAACACAGAACCTCGGCTCAGTCCTTCCCGGAGAGATATCTGGCTATTTTCTGTGTAGAGACTCCTAACAGAGGCTCCATGGACCCTTTTGATTTGCATACTTCCCAGGGGGCAATGCACCTAGGATTTCACTGTGTTGAGCGCCTTTGCTGGCTGCCAGCAGTGTTTTCTCTGGCTGGTCTCCCCAAGATCAGTGATTGTTTTGTCTTGCTAATCATACACCTTTGCATATCGGGCGTTACCTCAAAACCTGAACTAGCAGAGAGGATTTAGGACAGGGATTGACCTCTTCCCTGCTCACCAGTGCAAAAGGCACATGCTAGGATGACTATAACTCCCATCTACCACCATACCCTTTACTGCGTCACAATTTATACAGTATATACATACAGTATGTGTGTGTATGTGCCCAGGCCACATTCAGCCCTACTGCTGTAATTCAAGCGCCAAGCACTGAACCACAAGATTGCAATATGAAGTCTCTACAGATTCATTTATAATAAGCTGTCTTCTTCAGATCCGAGGCTTTGTGTGCAGTTATTTTATTTGAAACTAATGTGATTTTATTTATATTGTCCTAATATTGGAGTCGTTACTGAAGAGTTTGGCTAATGAGCCGCACTCAAGTCGCTGATCTCTTTATAATCAGTCTCAAACCACAGAAGTCGATGGTAGAATTTTCTGCTAAGACTAAACTAATTAAATCTCTCCCGCTGGAGCAAGAGTGCATCCTTTTTTTTTTTTTTTGAGAGGAATCAGTTTCTCGTAAATGAGAACACAGAACTTCCACCAGAATTTCACATCGATATGTGAGCAGTACTGTCAGTTGTACAGCACTTCGCAAAAGCATGTTAGTCCATCATAAGGCAATGTTCACTTTTCTTTATCATAGTTTTTTTTCTGCAGCCAAAATATGCTCGTGGCAGGAAAAAAGCTGCTTACATATTTACTAAATTTAGATTTGCCAGAAAGCAGAAAAAACACAGCGGTTGTGTTTTTCTACTTTTTTTGCCTTCTATGGTTAAAAACGCTGAAAGACTGAAAGAATTGACATGCTACAGTTCTCCAATTCAGTCACGAAAAATAAGCAATTGTGTGCATGAGATTTCAGAAATCTCATACCTTTTGCTGGAACTGTAAAAATCAATAAACAGCAAAGCAAATTGGTGCTATATAACAGTGGTCACAATTAAAAAATAACTTTTAATGGTTAAGTTAAAAATCCTTATAAACCACACAACATAAATGGTTGTAAAACCAACCGAAATAATTGGAGCTGATATTAAGCTCCTCCTATTGCCAAGTTAGGACACTTTGTACCCGGTAGGAGGAACCCACACCGTGGTAACAATAATTGAGACAGTGATATGAAATTGTCTCATATAGAATATACAAGCAGTAATCCACAGTAATAAATAACCATAACATAGATCTCACTGTGATATATGAAGCAAGAAAAAAAGTTGTCCAATAGAGGGGGGGCCACCAAGTTAGCCTCACAATACTCCTCAGCTGGCAACCATCTGACCTGATACTTTCTTAGACCTCCCAACGCGTTTCTTAATTCGCTTAGTCATCAGGGGACTGTGGTCAAGAAATTAAAGCTTCATTAAAGAACGGACCTCCAGCATGATGTGTCCTGGCATAAAGCTTTATGAGAGAGAGAGCACAACTACAGCCAGTGCCAGCTAGGGAGCCGAGGCCGGACGCCGACGCCCCCTACTGGGAACGACATCAGCCAAAGCTGAAACCGGAGATGACAAATCAAGACCAGAGGCAACGGGAGATGGTTGCCCATGCCCAGAGAGAAAAGAAGCACTTGAGGAAGGCTACCTTCCATGTCAGAGGGCCGTGGCGCAGGGGCCATGTAAAGCGGTTCAACCACCGACAAAGGGTGGGGTTTCCTCTGGAAGGCGAGCCTCTCTGAAGAAGTGTTTGTTACTGGAAGAGATATAGAGCAACATCTCCCGAGGGACCACCCGGGCCATAAACTGGAGCAGGAGAGGTAGTTATCTATACTCGTCATTGGAGTGAGCGGGGCTGGTATGCCCTAGATGTGAAGCGGCTCGCTATCGTTGATGAGCGGGTTGTACCAGCCGTTGCTGTTGATTACCGGCCCCCCAGTGAGCGGTACCATGTAAATGTTATTACAGAATTGTTAGATATCTGTGTTTCCTTTTTATTATTTTCCAAAGTTTGTTGTTTTCCATATAGAGAAAATGTTAGAAGATAAGTGCTTAATCAACAAGGTTTGAATGAAAAGAGAAAAGTGACCTGATTAACGAGAAGATTTTATAGTGTGTACCCAGGTGCATGGACTTCGTTATAATTATGCACCAATGCTTATAGTAAAAATGGACCATGGTCATAGGACTGGTTGTGACCAACACACACTTGTGTATTGTAAATAGTTGTACCACCTGTGCCCACCTGAGTCGTCTTTTACAACACCCTGGATCTTAACCTGGTCACGGACCCACAAATAGGTATGCAGCGGGTCAGGTTGTTTGGGTAGCGGGTTAATGGGATTCGGGACATTGGGACTGGACTGTCGCAGGACGAGGCTGCAATGGAGCAGGTTGAGCCTCCACTACTAACCTAACCTGTAGCGTTCCCATCGTTGGTTTGATAAACTCGTGTTATAGTAACGTTTAAGTACCAAGCCTCCCTAATGTGGGATGAACCTTTGTAAATAAAATGTTCCTTTTTTCTATTTTTGCAGTTTGAAAAAAAAAAAAGAAATAAAGCCTCTGATGTCCTGTAGCTCGAGGACGAGCTACGTTTAACCAAGGGGGAATGTGACACCCCTGGACTATCAGGTTGTCACAGGGTATTGTGCAATCTGCCCTCCCATGCAATATCCACCTCCTTCTTGGTTATGGGTCCCCAACTACATGGTGTTGCCTACATCAGCTAATTAAAATCCTAGGTATACTCTGCACCACACCCACCAGACACACCAGTGGCTGACCTGAGTGGAATAGGGTCACCCACTTGGGGGGTTGGTTAGGGGAGGTCAGGAGTGTCAGAAAAAGGAAAAAGTAGTTGGGAAGTGAAGGAGAGAGGAGGTCAGGAACAGGGCTCCTAGGAAGCCATCTAGGTAGCAGACGGTGGTCTGGGCCTAGAGGAGCTGGACCCCCGGTTGCAGGGGATCATGGCAAGGGGCACGGAACTGTTGAGGAGGACAGCATGCGGCCTTGGACCAGGGCACTATGGGGTACGTGGACCCTAGGTCAGGGAGTAGCTTCAGGCAACCTGACAATTTACCCGACGAGAATGGAGCCTTCAAGATCCGCTCTCCACCTGCTCTAAAATCGGGGTACTAGCGCAACGAGGGGGATAGGACTTTCCACTAAAATGGTGCAGGAAATCCCAAGCATGAACCCTGAGACCAAGCTCCCACACTTAGCCATAGTAGGGAGCGGAACCCGACTAGTTCCAAACTACCAGGACCACAGAGAAGTAAACTTAGTGCCTGGAGGCAGGTCATGGATCACCAGGCAGCACCATTGGGGACGGGACCCGAACTAGCGCCCCTCAGCGGCAGCGGTATCCAGAACTTTGGTTTATCCAGTTGTCGGTGTCAGCTTTATGGAGTGAGTACGCAGGTGACCCCTTTGCTCCCCACGGCACTCCTCAATCACCATCACCGAGTCCCGGGGTGTTCCTCCTACCTGTGGAGGGTTCTAACACCTGGCTGACCAATTCCATCAACCCCGGGTACTCCCAACTGCAGCGGTGGTACTCCGAATTACCACATACCACGGGTGGCGTCACAAACTCTAACACAATCCCCTGTAAATTCCCCCTTCATTTGAGTGGCCGCACGACCCCCAGGTCCGGAGACCCCTCGAGCCACTGCGGATCTGGATCCGAGCAGCCCTGCTGCTGACACGGGGGCGGCACATATATTATATACAGTTAGGTCCAGAAATATTTGGACAGTGACACAAGTTTTGTTATTTTAGCTGTTTACAAAAACATGTTCAGAAATACAATTATATATATAATATGGGCTGAAAGTGCACACTCCCAGCTGCAATATGAGAGTTTTCACATCCAAATCGGAGAAAGGGTTTAGAAATCATAGCTCTGTAATGCATAGCCTCCTCTTTTTCAAGGGACCAAAAGTAATTGGACAAGGGACTCTAAGGGCTGCAATTAACTCTGAAGGCGTCTCCCTCGTTAACCTGTAATCAATGAAGTAGTTAAAAGGTCTGGGGTTGATTACAGGTTTGTGGTTTTGCATTTGGAAGCTGTTGCTGTGACCAGACAACAATCGGTCTAAGGAACTCTCAATTGAGGTGAAGCAGAACATCCTGAGGCTGAAAAAAAAGAAAAAATCCATCAGAGAGATAGCAGACATGCTTGGAGTAGCAAAATCAACAGTCGGGTACATTCTGAGAAAAAAGGAATTGACTGGTGAGCTTGGGAACTCAAAAAGGCCTGGGCGTCCACGGATGACAACAGTGGTGGATGATCGCCGCATACTTTCTTTGGTGAAGAAGAACCCGTTCACAACATCAACTGAAGTCCAGAACACTCTCAGTGAAGTAGGTGAATCTGTCTCTAAGTCAACAGTAAAGAGAAGACTCCATGAAAGTAAATACAAAGGGTTCACATCTAGATGCAAACCATTCATCAATTCCAAAAATAGACAGGCCAGAGTTAAATTTGCTGAAAAACACCTCATGAAGCCAGCTCAGTTCTGGAAAAGTATTCTATGGACAGATGAGACAAAGATCAACCTGTACCAGTATGATGGGAAGAAAAAAGTTTGGAGAAGAAAGGGAACGGCACATGATCCAAGGCACACCACATCCTCTGTAAAACATGGTGGAGGCAACGTGATGGCATGGGCATGCATGGCTTTCAATGGCACTGGGTCACTTGTGTTTATTGATGACATAACAGCAGACAAGAGTAGCCAGATGAATTCTGAAGTGTACCGGGATATACTTTCAGCCCAGATTCAGCAAAATGCCGCAAAGTTGATCGGACGGCGCTTCATAGTACAGATGGACAATGACCCCAAGCATACAGCCAAAGCTACCCAGGAGTTCATGAGTGCAAAAAAGTGGAACATTCTGCAATGGCCAAGTCAATCACCAGATCTTAACCCAATTGAGCATGCATTTCACTTGCTCAAATCCAGACTTAAGACGGAAAGAGCCACAAACAAGCAAGACCTGAAGGCTGCGGCTGTAAAGGCCTGGCAAAGCATTAAGAAGGAGGAAACCCGGCGTTTGGTGATGTCCATGGGTTCCAGACTTAAGGCAGTGATTGCCTCCAAAGGATTCGCAACAAAATATTGAAAATACAAATATTTTGTTTGGGTTTGGTTTATTTGTCCAATTACTTTTGACCTCCTAAAATGTGGAGTGTTTGTAAAGAAATGTGTACAATTCCTACAATTTCTATCAGATATTTTTGTTCAAACCTTCAAATTAAACGTTACAATCTGCACTTGAATTCTGTTGTAGAGGTTTCATTTCAAATCCAATGTGGTGGCATGCAGAGCCCAACTCGCGAAAATTGTGTCACTGTCCAAATATTTCTGGACCTAACTGTAAGTATATTAGTGTTGGGTGTTTCCTCAGAACTGATAGAGCTGAGAGTAAAGGTGGGAGGACTGACAGAAGGCCAGCGGATTGGCTGTAGAAATGGGACAGAGAGCAATCAGTCCTGAAATTGGATTCCTGGAGTTAAGACGGGACTTTGTAACTTGGGTCTGTTAGGGAACCCGGAGGTATTCCCCAAGTGTCTGGAGCTTACGACTTTTCTCGAGACAGGCTTAGAAAAGTTCAGGGACTAGACAGATATGCCCGGGTGAGAAAGTTCCTTGGGAAGGTCCTAGGAAAGTCAAGAGTGATGGATGCTACCCTGAAGGCCACAGTAACTGTTGCGGACAGCGCCTGAAGTAGTCAACAACACTGGCTCTCTCTAGCAAAGAAGTGCGGAGCCCTCAAGACCCGGCATCCACACCTTCCTTCACACGCATAAGATGTCAAAGGCCCAGAGTGTCAGAATGACATTTTCATGCTGGGACTGAGACGTCCTGAACATGTGCCGTTGCTCCACTCACTGCATCATCATACCCCTCTGTAGACCGTGTCTCCCTGCTCTACTGCACGTCTTAACTATAGCAGCGAGCTGCGCACGCCAACATCGTTAAGGGTAGAGTAGCTCCAGGTGGGCCCCTCTGAGTGTGGGGCCCTTCTGCTTTCCCCCCACCCCCACCCCCTGTAGCTGTGCATTTGGCTTATACAGTATGTGTGACGCCCTGGCAAAACCAGGTAGTCATAGATAGGCCCCTGCACAACACCATCCCCCACTTAGGAAACACACAGCCGACCTGAAACCCTAGTCACCCCCCCTTAGGGAAAGATAGTCACACCAGTGGGCGTGACCAGGCGGTTGGACACGCCCACCCAGGGGTCTAGACAGCCCAGGGCGGGAAAACAAGCAGTCTAGTTTGTCTAGTTTGTAGTTCAGTTTGGAGAGGAGTGTGGGCTGGAGCTAGGTGTAGCTCCACCAGAGGAAGTTCAAGTTGAACGATGCCAGGGTAGGGGCCAGACGGTGGTCTCCGTCAGCTAGAGATGGGAAAATGGCTCGGCAGAACCGAGGTGGACCAGGACAGGGTTGTAGCCCGCCGGTACCGACACGGGGAACCGACCCGAAAACTGGAGCACAAAGGGGGGTACTTTGACCCTGAAGCGAGGACCGGAAACCAGTGGCCTGGTTAATTAACTGATTGAGGCCAGGACTAGAGGTCCTGTCCCACCCAAAGTCCCTCATAGAAGACAACAGCCTACCGATACGGATAAGAGGTCACCGCCAGGGCCCATATATCCCACGGGCCAGCATCTGCGGGCACGGCTCCTTAGGCCACATCCAGCCGGGAGCGGACTCCTGAGTTTCAGACTAGGAAGTCCACCTTACACAAAACAGTGCAGAGGGAAAGGATAGAAACCACCAGCCACCAGGTGTGGCATCCGAATGCAACCGGCCGCGGCACCAGCTACCAGCACCTTGGTTTACCAGAGACTCGTGTGATTCATTGACTGTGAGCAATCAAGCATCCCCTGCCATCGCTATACCCTGCATAGAGACACGGGGTCCCGGGGCAACCATCCCTGCCCACGGAGGGGTTAACATCTAGCTGCCACAACATCTCCCCCGGGTGCCCCATAACAGCAGTGGTGATGTCCCACCTCACCACACACCGTGAGTGGCGTCACAAACTTAATACGGCCTAGCCCGTACATCTACTTCCCCCTTTTTATTCTGCATGTCCGCAAGACCTCCGGGTCCGGAGACCCTCGAGCCACCACCCCAGAAGGTTCGGATCCGAGCAGCTATGTGTCTATGTAGCACCCCATGGGGCCTAAAGCGTTTACTCATCACCAGGCCAGTGTATTTGGGGTTGCTGCTGTGACTAGCCTGACCCGGCTCCGTGGCCCCGTTGGCTACATGAAAAGACAAACAGGCGGGTGCAAGGTTGTCTGGTATAGAGGTGGTTGGAAGAAGAGTGAAGGTTCCCTGGGGAGCGGCACCAGTGGCATCGGTGACTGGGGGTCTTGGCCGCTGACCCCTCCTGCGACTTCTCCTCTCCCAGAAGCTGTGTTGGATGGGGATGGGGGATGCTTTGCAGTACCACCCGTGGTGTGCGGCCAGGGATTAGCCGCTGCTGTGAGATGTTACTTTCCTCCGCAGCTGATGTTAATGCAGCCCAGATAGTCTATCTCCCCACAGGTGGAGCGAGCCACAGGGAGGACGATGGCGACCGGGGGAGTTGGCCGTTGGCGCCGAAGCGCGGGGTGATGTTGATGGTAATAACAGGCCGAGGCAGCGGCTGTGGGTCCATGTCTTTTATTCACAGTTCTTTAGAAGGCTGCCCTAGAGGTTTCGATCACTTGCCGTGCGTGCTGGGCCCCAGCCGATCCCGGGTAAGCAAGGAGCAACCACCAATGTAAGACCTTTCTCCTCTGCACTCGTAATGTAATGTGGCTCCCCTTGGCATGAAGCGACTTGGGGACTCAGTACCACCTTGTATTCCATTCAGATGGGATTAGCCCGGGGACTACCTAGTCGACCCGTGGCCCTGCAGAATTGATGAAGCAACATGAAGTGTGGTCCATTCTAGGGATCTGCAACTTGTCTGCGCCGGCCACCAAGGGAGCTTTTCAGTAAGCTTCCCCTTGGTTACCATGTCCTCATCAGTCTCACTGGCTCACCCAACTGTCTGCAGCTACTTTTGGTCCACTGGGGACCGGTTCCCTCCAGTCTGCCAGCTTCTACGAGTCCCATGATGTCCTAGTACTCTCTCTCCTTTAGTGTCTCTGGCTGGCTGTTTTGCTTGGTCGGTCACCCCCCTGGGGGAACTGGGTCACAGATCCCCCAGGGAGCTGTTGTTAGAGCTCTGCTTTGGGCTGAAGTCTGTGTCTTTCTGCCCTGATTTCCTGTCTGCTTCTACTCTTCACTTCTAGATGAGTCAGTCTCCCCGGGAAGTTCCTCACTTCCATGGTAGCCACCTTTGCCCTGATTTCTGTGTGCCTGCACCTGATTCCTGCTTGTGAAACTTGATATGAACACAGGATGTTCAGCGATTAACTCCCTCTTACCTGAATCAGTACAGCACTCTAAATCAGATGCAATACTCTGTGGTGACTGAGGCCTTAGGGGCGCCACATCTGTGTCCCTTTTTTCTGTGAGTGCTCTGGCAAAATTGCTATAAATCAGTCAGAACTCCTGCTCTAGTTCAGATGATTTTCTGCACTTCACACAGATCTTTAGAGGAGAAGGAATCTACAATCTGCAAAGAAGCCAGGCTGTAGATAAAGAGCACAGCACATTGAGATTAAAGGGGTTATCCGGCTTAATTTGCTTTTTTTATTATTTCCCTATTGGGCTACATTGGGGCAGGTAAGTAGATAGAGACCACTTACCTGCCCTGCTGTCAGCCCCTCTCCCCCGGCTCAGAGCGGTCATGTGACCGCTCCTGCCGCGATTTTGCTGCTTCCAGTCATTTCATGTCAACATGGGCAGGGCCATGTTGACATGCAAATGTGGAAACAGCATGTCGCCTCCCTGCTGGGCTGTACAGTGCGAGGAGTCACCGCCCCCTTCCCTGCACCCTCCCACACATTCCCCCGCACCCCGTACTCTGCCCACAACCTCCCCCTGCACTGCTGTGGGGTCCGTGACCTGGGGGAGGGGCCTGGCGGCGGCTGCCGTGGTGTCAGCGCCAGCACAGGGCCCCCTGCTCAGGATCACACATTCAAATATACCGGCATCACAGATCACTGATGCCGGTATATTTGAAAGCGCTGATGAGAGGGAGAGTTGCGTTGCTTCTCATCACTGCACGCTGTCTGAGCTCTCTTCAGCACAGCGGTGATGTCACTACTGTGCTGATATGGCCAGAGCACAGACAGTGCGCGAACGTGCAGGAGCGCCGGGGACCGAGGAAGGGTGAGTATGTACTTCCTATATGATGGGATGGGGTGGGATGGGGTGGGTATGTATGTGTGTGTGTATGCGGTGCACAGCCCGATGTGTGTGTGTGTGTGTATGTATGTGTGTGTGTATGCGGTGCACAGCCCAATGTATGTGTGTGTGTGTGTGTGCGTGTGTATGTATGTGTGTGTGTATGCGGTGCACAGTCTGGTGTGTGGGTGTGTGTGTGTGTGCGGTGCGGTGCAGTGCACAGCCTGATGGATGTGTGTGTGTGTGTGTGCGGTGCACAGCCTGATGTGTGTGTATGCGGTGCAGAGCCTGATGTGGTGTGGGGTGCAGAGCCCGATGTGGTGTGGGGTGCAGAGCCTGATGTGGGGCTGTTATTTGCAAAGCTGTAGTGTAGTGTGCTACCCTGTAGTGCCCTGCTGTGTAGTGTGCTGCCCTGTAGTGCCCTGCTGTGTAGTGTGCTGCCCTGTAGTGTAGTGTCCTGCCCTGTAGTGCCCTGCTGTGTAGTGCCCTGCTGCGTAGTGTGCTGCCCTGTAGTGTCCTGCCCTGTAGTGTCCTGCCCTGTAGTGTCCTGTAGTGTGCTGCCCTGTAGTGTGCTGCCCTGTAATGTGCTGCCCTGTAGTGTGCTGCCCTGCAGTGTCCTGCCCTGCAGTGTGCTGCCCTGCAGTGTCCTGCCCTGTAGTGTGCTGCCCTGTAGTGTGCTGCCCTGTAATGTGCTGCCCTGTAGTGTGCTGCCCTGTAGTGTGCTGCCCTGCAGTGTCCTGCCCTGTAGTGTGCTGCCCTGCAGTGTCCTGCCCTGTAGTGTGCTGCCCTGTAGTGTGCTGCCCTGTAGTGTCCTGTCCTGTAGTGTGCTGCCCTGTAGTGTCCTGTAATGTGCTGCCCTGTAGTGTGCTGCCCTGTAGTGTCCTGTAGTGTAGTGTCCTGCCGTGTAGTGTCCTGCCGTGTAGTGTGCTGCCCTGTAGTGTGCTGCCCTGTAGTGTCCTGTACTGTAGTGTGCTGCCCTGTAGTGTCCTGTAATGTGCTGCCCTGCAGTGTCCTGCCCTGCACTGTCCTGCCGTGTAGTGTCCTGCCGTGTAGTGTCCTGCCCTGTAGTGTCCTGTCCTGTAGTGTGCTGCCCTGTAGTGTCCTGTAATGTGCTGCCCTGTAGTGTGCTGCCCTGTAGTGTCCTGTAGTGTAGTGTCCTGCCGTGTAGTGTGCTGCCCTGTAGTGTGCTTCCCTGTAGTATCCTGTAGTGTAGTGTCCTGCCGTGTAGTGTCCTGCCGTATAGTGTGCTGCCCTGTAGTGTGCTGCCCTGTAGTGTCCTGCCCTGTAGTGTGCTGCCCTGTAGTGTGCTGCCCTGTAGTGTCCTGCCCTGTAGTGTCCTGTCCTGTAGTGTCCTGTCCTGTAGTGTCCTGTAGTGTGCTGCCCTGTAGTGTGCTGCCCTGCAGTGTGCTGCCCTGCAGTGTCCTGCCGTGTAGTGTCCTGCCGTGTAGTGTCCTGCAGTGTAGTGTCCTGCCCTGTAGTGATAACAGGTCAGGTGCTGGGGCAGAATATACTGACAGGGAATGTGTGTGCAGGGGACAGGCAGAGGGTGGGGCTAGACACTGGGGTGGGGATGGACACTGAGGCCGGGTGATGCCAGCTGTGACTGGGAGGTTCAGCACAGGAAGTAGTCAGTTTGCTGGAGCTGAATGTAAACAAGAAGCTGCAGAGAATAAAAGGTGAATTCAAGAGGAACAAAAGTTAGAAAACAAAAAATAACAATGTAGGGGTGATTAATATGACAATACAGCGCAGATTAGCTTAAACTCAAAAAATTTTGTTATGTCGGACAACCCCTTTAAGTACAGGATAGAAGGTGTGAGAATATATAAGCAAATGACTCAGAAGTGCCCTGAATACACCCAGCCTATATTACTTAGAAGATTTCTCCTACAGAAGAAAAATCTGAAAACTTTCACATGGCTGTAGACGGTATATTTGAGTGACCTAAACTTATTGCAATGTTAACTAAACATAACCACTAACCTGGCAGGCCATGTCAGAGGAGGGGCATTACAGCAGAGGTGACCGTGCCATGAGGGGACCAGAGCTGATACAAGTGTGTGTAATATGACACAGCTAAACTCCATTGTACTATCCCCTCCCTGACCAGTGAATGTCAGGACCTTATCTGAAAGGTGTTAGTCACCTGTGCTTTACTATCAACACTTTCTAATTATACAGGAGGTTAGACCAGGTGATCAGACTGTCACAGACTTCACACACTGAAAAGCCAGCTTTAAGCTATTTTGGAGCATGCTCTTTCTCCTCCTGAGCGTTGCTGCTTGCTTATGATTGAGCAATATCATGCAGAAAGAAGTAAACATCCCCAGTGAAAACTGTCTGATAACACCTACTTGTCCTTAATGGAATTTAACTCATTAGGTATTGTGAGGTAGCACGGTCGGCTGCGCAGCAGAAGACACGG
The DNA here is from genome assembly GCF_048569485.1 of Anomaloglossus baeobatrachus. NCBI lineage: Eukaryota > Metazoa > Chordata > Amphibia > Anura > Aromobatidae > Anomaloglossus > Anomaloglossus baeobatrachus. The sequence continues at coordinate 89,610,629 of NC_134354.1, read as the reverse complement.
GATCCAGGCATTAAGGTTCACAGCACACGGTTTAATGTCCAAACAAAAGTCCACAACAATATACATGTGCCTCTCCAGCAGAGAACTCAGGGAGTTCTGTTCACTCCCTCACACCCGGCACACCTGCCCTCGTTCCTGTTTCCATTTAACCCTTCCTTCAGCCTGTAGGGAAACAGCATTAACCCTGGAGTGGATTTACTTTCTATCATGGAGTGAGCACAACCGGGGCGAGACATACCGGCCGTCATAGATAACCCCGGTCACAGTCTCACATACCCCCCCCCCTCAGTTCAAGCGAGCGGGGTTGAACTCCCACCATCAAACACGGGCCGCGGAACAAGGCATCGGCGTTGCCCTGCAACCTACCGGCCCGGTGTTCAACCGTAAACCGGAAGTTCTGCAGAGAAAGGAACCACCGGGTAACCCGGGCATTCCGTTCCTTGGCGGACCTCATCCAGACCAGTGGAGAGTGATCCGTCACCAAGCGAAACTGCCGTCCCAGCAGGTAATAGCGTAGGGACTCCAAGGCCCACTTGATCGCCAGGCACTCCTTCTCCACTACGCTATAATTCCGCTCGGGAGGGGTGAGCTTCCTACTTAAGAAGGTGACGGGGTGTTCCTCCCCCTGAACCACCTGAGACAGCACTGCCCCCAGGCCGACCTCTGAGGCGTCCGTCTGTACTATGAACTCCTTCCGGAAATCAGGGTGTACAAGAACGGACTGTCCGCACAGGACCTCCTTCAGGGCCCGGAAGGAGTCCTCGGCCTGCGGAGTCCAGCGCACCATGACGGACTTCTTGCCTTTGAGAAGGTCCGTCAAGGGGGCTGATAGTCCCGCAAAATCCTTTACAAACCTCCTGTAGTACCCCACGATACCCAGGAAGGCCCTAACCTGCTTCGTGGTCAGGGGTCTAGGCTACTTCTGGATCGCCTCAACCTTGTTAATTTGGGGCTTAATCACTCCTTGGCCTATCACGTAGCCCAAGTAGCGGGCTTCCGTGAGTCCCAATGCACATTTCTTGGGATTGGCTGTCAATCCGGCTGTTCGAAGCGCATCCACCACCGCTTGTACCTGTTCCAAGTGGGTCTGCCAATCGGAGCTGTAAATAATGATGTCATCAAGGTACGCTGATGCATACGCCTGGTGTGCTTCCAGCACTAAGTCCATCAACCTCTGGAACGTGGCCGGAGCGCCATGTAACCCAAAAGGCAAGACAACATAGTGGAAGAGACCCTCCGGCGTAACAAAAGCGGTTTTCTCCTTGGCGGACTCCGTCAGTGGCACCTGCCAGTACCCCTTGGTCAGGTCGAGGGTGGTAAAATATCGCGCCTGTCCCAGCCTATCAATCAGCTCATCCACCCGGGGCATGGGGTAGAGATCGAACTTGGATATTTCGTTCAATCTCCTAAAGTCATTGCAGAACCTTAAGGAGCCATCGGGTTTTGGTATTAGGACAATCGGACTAGCCCATTCACTCCGGGATTTTTCGATGACCCCCAGGCGTAACATTGTCTTTACTTCCTCCGATATGGCTTGTCGTCGAGCCTCCGGTACCCGGTATGACTTCAGGCGTACCTTCAGGTGGGGCTCGGTGACAATATCATGTCGTATCAGACTGGTCCTACCGGGCAGCTCGGAGAAGACATCGGGGTTCTGCTGAACCAACCGTCTGGCCTCTCGCCTCTGAGTCTTGGTGAGGGCTTCTCCAATCCTTACTTCCGGTTCGTCCTCTCCGGAGGTCGCTGGAGCCGGATGTGAACGACCCGAAGAGGAGGGAGATGGGGAAAAAACAGCCATCAGGCTTTCCCGTTCCTGCCAAGGTTTTAATAGGTTGACATGGTATATTTGTTCAGGTTTCCGCCTACCGGGCTGCAATACTTTATAGTTGACCACCCCGACTCTTTCCTTTATCTCGTAGGGGCCTTGCCACTGAGCCAGGAATTTACTCTCCGCCGTGGGGATTAATACCAACACCCGATCCCCGGGTTTAAAGGTCCGCACGGTGGCTTGTCTATTGTAGCGGCCGCTTTGCGCGGCCTGAGCCTCCTGTAAATGCTCCTTCACAATTGGCATGACCGCGCTTATGCGGTTCTGCATACCCAAAATGTGTTCAATCACACTTTTATGGGGGGTGGGCTCTTGCTCCCATGTTTCCTTTGCCAGGTCCAACAATCCCCGGGGATGTCGCCCGTATAACAATTCAAAAGGCGAAAACCCCGTGGATGCCTGTGGCACCTCACGGATGGCAAACATCAAATAGGGAAGCATCATATCCCAGTCTTTCCCGTCTTTTGAAATCACCCTTTTGAGCATGGTTTTCAGGGTTTTATTGAAACGCTCGACTAAACCGTCCGTTTGAGGATGATACACAGACGTACGCAACTGCTTGATCTGGAGTAGCCGGCATAGCTCTTTGGTCACTTTAGACATGAATGGGGTCCCCTGATCCGTAAGGATCTCCTTGGGCAACCCCACCCGGCAGAACACAGCAAACAACTCCCGAGCTATAAGCTTTGCTGCAGTATGTCTGAGAGGTATCGCCTCGGGATACCGGGTGGCATAGTCAACGATCACTAGGATGTGTTGGTGCCCTCGAGCGGACTTTACGAGGGGCCCCACCAGATCCATCCCTATCCGTTCAAAAGGGACTTCTATAATGGGTAACGGTACCAACGGACTGCGAAAATGGGTCAGGGGTGCGGTAAGCTGACACTCCGGGCAGGTTTCGCAGAACCGTTTTACCTCCCCAAAGACCCCGGGCCAATAGAACCTTTGCAATATTCGCTCCTGCGTTTTCTTGACCCCTAGGTGCCCACTCATCAGGTGTTTATGAGCCAAGTCGAGGACCTGCCGGCGATACGGCTGGGGCACCACCAACTGTTCTACCCCCACGCCCCGTATTTCATCTACCCGGTAGAGTAAATCTTGCTTAAGAGCGAAATGGGGGTACCTTACCTGGGCACCGGGCAGCTGTGCCACCCCGTCAACTACTGTCACCCGACTCCGGGCATGTATTAACGTAGGGTCCTGGAGTTGGGATGTCCCAAACTTATCCGGGGACGCCTCCAACTCCTGGATAGGCTCGACCATCTCAGCCTCTCCTGCCAATACCTCTAGGGGTGACCTATCGGGTTCACACTCTGTCCCTATCATGGGGACCCCTACGGCAGGTGTCCCGGATTCAGGATTGTAGGGCTCAGGTCCCGAACTGACCAATATCTGAGGAGACTTAGGGGGTCCCTTCCATAAAGTCCAAAAATAGGGCAGATCCCTTCCTAGGATCACGTCATAAGGAAGAGTGTTAAGAAGTCCCACCTCATGTTGCAGCTGACCGCAAGGTGCTGTGATGGTGACAATCCCCGTGGGATAGTCTCGGCGGTCCCCATGTATGCAAACCACCCCCACGGTACGTCCTGTGGCCTTTATTTTAGCCCTTAGGGTTGATCGCACAAGGGTCACTAAGCTTCCGGAATCCAACAATCCTGTAACCGGACATCCATTCACCTGTATTTGGCACAAGTGGGGCTCCGTCTCTGGGGAGACCAGGTCAGCGGTACACACCACCTGAGCATACATTGAACCCCGCCGGGTAACCCCACAATCCATGGGCTCCGTGGTGAGTGGACACTGGGCTTCCATATGTCCCACCCGCTGGCACCGCCAACATCTAATGGGGACGGAAACCCCCTTGACAGGTTGTCGTTTAGGGTACAGAACCTTCCGGACCTCAGGAATGGCGGGCGCGGCCTCAGACGGGACGGTAGGGGACTCCTGCACCGTTGTCAGCGGTGGGTCCTTGGCCCTAGGCTTGGAGGGGCCGGACCGACGGGCGGTACGCAAAGTCTCAGTGTCCCGTATCAAGTCCTGCGTAGCCACATGCCGCTCTACCAGGGACACTAATTGGTCCAGGGTACTCGGGTCACCCTGTCCTACCCACCGTTGAACGGTGACGGGTAAAGTGCGCCCAAAACGATCCACTACTACCCTTTCCACCATTTGCGCCGGGCTCAGAGTGTCAGGCTGCAACCACTTTTTTACAAGATGCAACAAATCATAGGCCTGGGAGCGTACGGGTTTGGCTTCCTCATAGAACCACTGATTTACCCGCTGAGCCCGTACATAGGTATTCACCCCCAACCGAGCCAGTATTTCGGCTTTCAGGGTCACATAGTCAATGGCGTCCTCGGTACAGAGGTCCAGGTACGCTTTTTGGGGTTCCCCCGTCAGATAGGGCGACAATACCTCAGCCCACTGGGGGGTCGGCAGCTTTTCCCGCTCGGCCACAGGCTCAAACACCGCCAGGAACGCTTCCACATCATCCCCCGGGGTCATCTTTTGCAACGCTTGTCTCACCGCTTTCCGGACGCTGCCGTCGTCACCCGGTCCCGGGGTTGTTGCTGCCGGTTCGGCACGGATCGACTTGGCCAGGAGGCCCATCTGTTCTTGGTGCCTCTGTTCCTGCAATTTCAAGGATTGCTGGTGCTGCTGCTGCTGATGATCCAACGTCCGGAGCAGGTGTGTATTCATCTGTTGTTGCTGTGCAGTAGCCTGAGCCAGCTGCTTTAGTATGTCCTCCATGGTGTCACCGGGTTTGGGCTGTAGTATAGCCGCTCGAATCCAGGACATGTGCTACTGGGTCACCAGGGATGAATGCTACACCTCACCGGCTGTCATGCCCGCATTCTCCACCATATGTGAGGTAGCACGGTCGGCTGCGCAGCAGAAGACACGGGATCCAGGCATTAAGGTTCACAGCACATGGTTTAATGTCCAAACAAAAGTCCACAACAATATACATGTGCCTCTCCAGCAGAGAACTTAGGGAGTTCTGTTCACTCGCTCACACCCGGCACACCTGCCCTCGTTCCTGTTTCCATTTAACCCTTCCTTCAGCCTGTAGGGAACCAGCATTAACCCTGGAGTGGATTTACTTTCTATCATGGAGTGAGCACAACCGGGGCGAGACATACCGGCCGTCATAGATAACCCCGGTCACAGTCTCACAGTATCAAATACTTTGATTCCTATTATTTCCACAATAGAGAGGCAAAATAAAAAAAAATCTTTTTTCCTTCTCTGCAGCCATTATTACCTTGTATGACCCATTCAACATGTAAAATCTGCTGAAAGGTCCTCTTTACCTGCATGAATGTTGGGCTAAAATATATACTTTTTTCAATTGCGTTTCATTAAAAATTGCATCATTAGTCTTATAGAGGGACTTTGTTTCCCTACACATTACTAGAGTGGCAGCAGAATGACTTAACTGAGAATCTGTCATTGAGCTCATTCTGGTATATGTAAGAAGTATATTTTTCTGAACTCCTTCATGCTGATATATGAATGCAGGCCACATCAAAGATGAGCCTTTTATGTGGTCATAAATCAGTAGAGAAGAAATCAGAAAAAGAATGGAAAAAAAAAAACAGATAAAAGAGTTATAAATGGCCCAGCCAAACTAGCTCACTCATGGGTCTCAGTTCAATAGTAATGTCCTTTTTTCTCTTTTTTTTTATAAATAAATACTATAAAATAAGAATCTTTTTAAATAATTATTGGAGAAAACTACAATTTCACCTACTTATCAGTCACATCTAGTCTCCTGTACTCATCATTCACCAAAAACTGCTCAAATCTGACTAGTCAAATTGTCTCTTCAGGGAGGAAAGAGACAAACTCTAGCACCATCTATTGGAGGTAGTAATCCTAAAAGTCAAAAGTGGCTCTTTAATGTGCATTTTCATCTGACTTAGGATTTATGTCAGATCAGAACTTCAATTTGTAGACACGGTGTTTTGGGATGATTGTCCCTCATCAGTGCAAAGTATGAGATCTGATCTTGCTGGATGAGAAGCTATAGTGGGGTCTAAGGGGAGAACTTTTCTCCTTGAGGAGACTGACAAACCAATCTGGCTGTCAGTGGAGAAGAGTCTTATAGCTGCCATGCTCCTCTGGGATATATTCAAATTGTCTTTTCAGGGAGGAAGGATATGAAGTCTAGTGCCACCTATTATAAGTAGCAATCCTAAAAGTCAGCCAAATTAGTTTGTCAGTCTTCGCAAGGAGAAAAGTTCTCCCCTTAGACCCTACTTTAGCTTCTCATACAGCCAGATCAGATCTCAGACTTTGCACTGATGAGGGACAATCATCCCGAAACACCGTGTCTGCAAATTGAGGTTCTGATCTGGCATAAATCCTAGGTCATATGAAAAAGCTTGTTAAAGATCCACTTTTGGCTTTTAGGATTGCTAGTTGCAATAGGTGGCCTAGAGTTTGTCTCCTTCCTGAAGAGACAATTTGAATATATCCCAGAGGAGCATTGCAGCTATTAAACTCCTCACCACTGACAGCCAGATTGGTTTGTCAGTCTCTGCAAAGAGAAAGTTCTCCCCTTAAACCCCACTATAGCTTCTCATATAGCCAGATCAGATCTCATATTTTGCTCTGACGAGGGACAATCATCCCGAAACACTGTCTGTAAATTGAGGTTTTGATCTGGCATAAATCCTAGGTCATATGAAAAAGCTTGTTAAAGAGCCACTTTTGGCTTTTAGGATTGCTACTTCCAATAGGTGGCATTAGAGTTTGTCTCCTTCCTCACTGAAGAGACAATTTGAATGGGCAGATATGAGTAGTTTTTGAAAGTGAATGATGAGTGCAGGAGACAAATCTGTTCGCAGTCAGATGTTAGATTACATCTGCTGCCATAAAACCCTATGGAGAGGGAAGGGAAAAAAGATGTATGAAAACAAAAGCAGAAAGCACAGAGATAAACTGCTGACTCTTGTAGTGTATGCGCTTACAACTGCAAAAAATACCAGAAACAAACCATATAATGGCCAGCAATTGTACCTCTTTATTTACATACACTACAACTTATCCTGAAAAGTCACACAAAAGTTGAGTTACACTATAAATGTCCTTTCCACTGCAAAGTACTGCATAAATAAAATCTAAAAAGCCCCACTACACTACAAAAGATCGCCATTTGGAATGAATTTCCTATAAAAATCATTGCATTGTGGTCTTAGTTTGTGCAAATGATTTCCTTAGTCAATAATATCCTCTACATTCATTAGATTTATAATATTTATAATCATTCAGCTCCTAGATTTCAAAATCCATTACTATGGTTTCTTCTTTCTTCCCCAGGTTACATAAACGTCTTTTCACACCATCGCCCCTACTATTATCACAAGTCTGGGAATACAGACATGATAATACAGATTTCTTGAAGGTGTGAAAAGGTTTCAATTTATCAAGCAATGGTTGTCAAATGTCCGGCTCTTGTATGTACGATGTTTTATCTGCTCTTTCTTCCCCATCTAGACTGTACAACCACCAAGAGGATGAATAGAGCAGCTTCTTAATCAATTGCATAGATTAAATTGTGCCAATTACATCCTTTCTCGGAAGGCCGGAAAGAAGTGTGTTCTGATGAAACTGAAGTCTCACAGTAACATGGACATGTTCGTAGGTGTAAAATCTGTATTGCAATGGCGATACAACTCACCCCTCACTAGTATTTACGGTACTGCCCAATGATTCTGCAAATTTAGCAAAGTGGTTTGCCATTTGCCATGACTTACCTTAGTATTGAATGCAAAAAAAGCTGCTGCTGTGAGTAATTGGACCAATACTTTAAAGGGTTAGTCTCATTAAGGAAACCCAGTTCCATATTAGGCCCGTTTCACACGTCAGTGAAAAACACTGACGTTTTTCACTGACGTGTAAAATACGCAAATGTCCCTCCGTGTTCCATGATTCACGGCACACGTGGGTTGTCCATGTGCAATCCGTGATCTGTGATCCTGTGATTGCATATGGACATTACTCACCTGCCTTCACTGCTGCTGTCCATGGTGCTGAAGTCTCCAGCTCTGCAGCATCCGCCCACCGCTCTCAGCACCTACTTCCTGGTCAGCAGTTCCTGCTTCATGAATATTCATGAGCCAGGCAGGAGCTGCCGAGAGCGGAGCAGGCACAGCAATTCGCAGGCAAGGTAAGCTGAAAAATTTTAATATTTAATATGTCCGTGATTTTTTGGTACGTGTTTCACTGATCACTAGAGATGAGCGAACCAGCCGCGGTTCGGCTCGAGTTCGGTTCGTCGAACGGAGGTCTCGTTCGAGTTCAGTTCGGCGAACGTTCGACGAACCGAACTCGAACCGCATAGGAAACTGTTACGAGGGGGACCCGGGGAAGCGTGCCAAAATGGTATATGGACAGCTTCCGCCGGTCAAGGTCCACTGTGCGGTGTAAGGGACCGCTGCTGCTATGGTGGGAGAAGAGTGAGCGGGTTGCTGCTAGCGATCATCTGGAATGTCACAGACGATCTGCGTACACCTGTCCGCCCTAACCCGTGAGGGTTGTATGGCACGGGGCTCACAACTCGGTGTACCTGTTGCACGGGGACGCACAGAGGTGCCTCGCACGTGTGCCAGCGGGAGTCACAGGAATATGGCACGAGGGTAGCACAGAGGTGCCCACGCACGTGTGCTACAGAAACCAGGTGAGTCCGACAGAGATTCAAGGAGCTCACCTGGGACAGGAACACAGCCTGTTAAACGGAATACTGCTGGAGCAGCAAGGCAGGGGCGAGACCTGCAAAATACAATGACGTCTGTACAGTGGCGTGGCAGCACGCTGCCAGACATCCAAACATAGAAGGACGGTCGCGTGCCGCCATGATGGCAGGAGGGGTTTTTAAGGAGATGTAGCTCCAGCCAAGGGCGGGCGCGAGACGGATGTGACCCAATCATGATCTGTGACGTCCTGGCCCGGCCAGTAAGGATTCAGCACATCACCAGCCTCGTTATCTGGCCGTGTGATACCAGTGAGCGAATCAGAAGACGTCACGTGGGGCACATGCTCAACCTCCTGCCTCTGGGTCATAAAGGCGGGATCTTCGGTTTCACAATGTGCAGAGATAAGGGAAGTCTTGCTGCTTCCCTGAGCATCTATCCTTTGCACACTGTGCAACCACTCCGACCCTCTGCGATGCCGAGCAGGAGGACACGTGGCAGGCAAGGGATGGGAGACCACTCCATTCCTTACAAGGAGTAAACCACTAGGTGTCACCCTTCTGCTGCATCTAGGAGGAGGAAACTCCTGCAGTCTCCCAGGCCTTTGGCGCTGCTGAGCAGGAGGGCTCGCGGCAGACAAGGAATGGGGGACCATCTCAATCCTTGCAAGAGGAGAGCCACGAGATGTAACAGGAAACAATGGCAAGCAATCACAAACACATGAAAACACCCTCAAAGGTGTGCAAAAGGTGACAAACAACTCACAACACAAACACATGGGAAAGTGACAAGGACATATACTCATGCGAAAACAAAAGAGCTGGACAAGGAAAAAGAGGAGGAGACACAGATATAGGCATGGCACGCCCTTCTAAAATCATGTAAAACACCACAAGGTGACTCCAAGCGGAGTTCTCCCTTTTTTCCAAAAATTGGGCCACACACACACACACACCCACCCCTTCAGTGGCAGCAGTTGTGCCCCAGTTGTACACTTCACAGCTAGATTTGCATCAAGCACATTCAAAAATACGCCATCCTTTTCCGTCCTCAGGATTGCACCGGGGTAGGTAGCAAAGTCTTTGCTGAACCATGACTTGTTCATCTTGGCTCCTTTTCAAAAACACAGCAAGCAAGGGTTACTCCAAGCGGAGTCTCCCTTTTTTTCCAAAAATTGGGCCCCACACACACCCACCCATTCAGTGGCAGCACTTGTGCCCCAGTTGTACACTTCACAGCTAGATTTGCATCAAGCACATTCAAAAATATGCCATTCTTAACCGTCCCCAGGAGGACACCGGGGTAGGTAGCTAAGTCTTTCCTGATCCCAGCTCTGTTCATCTTGGCTCCTTTTAAAAAACACAGCAAGCAAGGGTTACTCCAAGCGGAGTCTCCTTTTTTTTAAAAAAATTGGGCCACACAGACACTCACCCCTTCAGTGGCAGCACTTGTGCCCTAGTTGCAAACAGGATGTTTTGATTTGCATCAAGCACATTCCAAATCCACAATCATTTACTCTCCCCAGGATGACACAGGGGTAGTAAATTCCTTGTGGATCCATGACTTGTTCATTTTGATGAACGTTAGTCTGTCCACATTGTCACTGGACAGACGCGTGCGCTTATCTGTCAGCACACACCCAGCAGCACTGAAGACATGTTCAGAGACAACGCTGGCAGCTGGACACGACAAAATCTCCAAGGCGTAAGTGGAGAGCTCTGGCCATTTTTCAAGATTTGAAGCCCAAAATGAGCAAGGCTCCATTTGCAAAGTCATGGCATCGATGTTCATTTGGAGATACTCCTGTATCATCCTCTCCAGCCGTTGACTATGTGTCAGACTTGTTGTCTCTGGTGGCCTTGCAAAGGAGGGTCTAAAAAAATTATGAAAAGATTCAATAAAATTGCTGTTACCAGTAGCACCAGATACGGTGCTACTGGTACAGGTAGACTGTTGAAGATGACGAGACCGTCCCATGTTTGTCAAGTTACAACTGGGAGATTCACTCCCTGCACCACGGTTGTTTGGTGGAAAAGCCGAGCTAAGATCGAGTAACAGCTTCTGCTGATACTCCTGCATACGTGCGTCCCTTTCTATGGCTGGAATTATGTCACAAAATTTGGACTTGTACCGGGGATCTAATAGTGTGGCAAGCTACTGTCATCATTCCTTCTAATTTTGACAATACGGGGGTCATGTTGGAGGTAGTGCAGCAAGAAGGCGCTCATGTGTCTTGCGCAGCCATGCGGACCAAGTCCACGCTGTGTTTGTGGCATAGAGGTGCTAACCGTTCTTTCTTCCTCTGACATCTCCCCCCAACCTCTTTCAACTGAAATTTGACCAAGGTCTCCCTCATCCGCTGAGTCTTCCATGTCCATGGACAGTTCGTCCTCCATTTCTTCATGTTCTCCTGCACATTCCTCAACATTTCGCCTGCTACCATGCGCCCTTGTTGATCCCTGTCCCCCATGGTCCCATGCCTGCCGCGTTGGTGATGATGAACATCTGGACCTTGGTGATGTTGTTGTGTCTTGCGTATATGAATCCTCCTGTAGTTCCTCCCCTTCCTGTTGTCCCACCCCCTGACTCCGAATAGTGTTTAGCGTGTTCTCCAGCATGTAAATGACTGGAATTGTCATGCTGATAATGGCATTGTCAGCGCTAAACATATTCGTCGCCATGTCGAAACTGTGCAGAAGGGTGCATAGGTCCTTAATCTGAGACCACTCCATCAGGGTGATCTGCCCCACCTCTGCATCTTGTTGGCCCAGGCTATACGTCATGACGTATTGCACCAGGGCTCGGCGGTGCTACCACAGTCGCTGCAACATGTGGAGAGTCGAATTCCAGCGTGTCGCCACATCGCATTTCAGGCGATGAATCGGCAGGCCGAAAGACTTCTGGAGCGATGCAAGTCGCTCAGCTGCGGCGGTTGAACGGCGGAAGTGAGCAGACAGTTTACGTGTCCTGGTCAGAAGGCCATCTAGGCCGGGATAGTGTGTTAAAAATTGCTGGACAACAAGGTTCAACACGTGAGCCATACAAGGCACGTGTGTCACCTTGCCCAGGCGAAGGGCCGCACCCAGGTTTGCAGCATTGTCGCACACGGCCTTACCAGGCTGCAGGTTGAGTGGAGACAACCATTTATTAAACTCAGTCTCCAGAGCTGCCCACAACTCAGCCACTGTGTGACTCCTATTTCCAAGACATGTCAAGCTAAAGACCGCCTGATGCCGTTGCGCTCTGCTGCCAGCATAGTAATGAGGGGTGCGTGATTCCTTCTGCGCAGTGAGAACGCTGGTGGCCTGAATAGGCAGGCTTGGGGCGGAGGTGGAGGACCCAGATGAGGTGGAGGAGGCAGAAGCTGTGGAGGAACTTGGACAGACAGAGGATTGACACACAAGTCATGGGGACGGCAAGACTTGTGCAACAGACCCTTCACCATCTATCACCATAGTTACCCAGTGCCCAGTCAGCGACATAGGAAAAACTGTGGAGGAGAAAAGCGCAAAATAGGGTCTTATCCGGTGGATGAGGGGATATATGTGCAAAGACAGGTACTCACCTGCTACAGTTGTGACAGGCACAACTCCTATTCAAGCATGTAGGCAGATTACGCAGTGGTGGTCAGCAGCAGCCCCGATAGAGAAGTGTAGATCACAAAATGGGTGCAAGAAAAACAGGTTAAATGCTGCACTAGAAAAACCACGGATCCAAGAGATGCGATGATATCCTTTCCTTTATTGGCACGAGTCAACGCGTTTCGAAGGCATAGCCGCCTTCTTCATCAGGACAAGACAGTACAAGAAAGGTCATGGTCATGCTGTTCTTTCTTGTACTGTCTTGTCCTGATGAAGAAGGCGGCTATGCCTTCGAAACGCGTTGACTCGTGCCAATAAAGGAAAGGATTTCATCGCATCTCTTGGATCCGTGGTTTTTCTAGCGCAGCATTTAACCCGTTTTTCTTGCACCCATTTTGTGATCAGTCAGCGACATGTAACGTCCCTGTCCATGCTTACTGGTCCAAGTATCGGTGGTGAAATGCACCCGTTCACACACAGAGTTTCTCAAGGAAGCGGTGATGTTGTGTGCGACATGCTGGTGTAGCGCGGGCACACCTTTCTTAGAGAAGTAGTGGCGACTGGGCATCTGGTACTGGGGCACAGCGACAGACATAAGGTCTCTAAAATCCTGCGTGTCCACTAGGCGGAAAGGCAGCATTTCCGTAGCCAAGAGCTTACAGAGGGATAAAGTCAACCTCTTAGCTTTGTCATGGGTCGCAGGAAATGGCCTTTTATTTGTCCACATCTGAGGGACAGAGATCTGGCTGCTGTGTGTAGACGGTGTTGAGTAGGGTCTCCCTGCAAAAATGCAGGTTTGTGAGGAAAGTGCAGGCGTAGACATGATGTTGCCTTCATCCAACGTTGGTGCTATCAATGTCTGAGAGAGTTGTACACACGCACTTGTTTCCCCTTCCAAACCAACTGACGACCTACCAAGCAAACTGCCTGTTGCGGTTACAGTGGTGGAAGTTGTGGGTGGAAAACCAGGTGTGACAGCTGTCCCCACAGTCCTAGAAGATGAAGAGCGCGCGGATGCACTGGAAGGGGCAGGCGGTGGATGGTTCGCTCCGCTAGGCAGCACGGTGAGCTTCCCACTGGGACATATGATATTTATTCATGTGACGATTCATGGAAGAAGTTGTCAAACTGCTGAGGTTTTGCCCTCTACTAATCACGACAAATTTTACAGATCACATAATTTGGGCGATCTTTTGCTATGTCAAAAAAGGACCAGGCTAGGCAAGGCTTAAGGCTGCTTTACATGGTACGACCGATTGTGCGATTTCACAATCGATCGTACCCGCCCCCGTCCTTTCTGCGTCACGGGCAAATCGCTGCCCGTGTCGCACAAAGTCAGTAACCCCCGTCACACATACTTACCTCTCGTGCGACCACGCTGTGGGCGGCGAACGTCCACTTCCTGGAGTGGGAGGGATGTTCGGCGTCACAGCGACGTCACACGGCCGCTGGCCAATGGAAGCGGAGGGGCGGAGATGAGCGGGACATAAACATCCTGCCCACCTCCTTCCTTCACATAGCCGGCGGCGGCCGCGTGGCACAGGTGAGCTGCTGTTCATCGTTCCCGGGGTGTCACACGAAGCCACGTGTGCTACCCCGGAAACGATGAACAACTAAATTAAACGATATTATGGAACCTAACGAGCAGTACACGACTCACGATTTGTGAGCGATACTGCGTCGCTAGGAGGTGTCACACAGGCCGGCATCGCCAGCGATACCAGATGTGCGTCACAAAAACCGTGACCCCGACGATCCATCGCACGATAGATTGTCTGGTGTAAAGCAGCCTTTAGAGGGCATGCGACATGCTGATCCACCCCGACTAGTGCTCAGAGGCAGAGTGGTGGCTGAGGATGCAGTTGTAGACGTGCTACCAGTGCTCCGACTCTGTCCAGGAAGGCGCAAGGTAACTTCGTCGTCGGTTGCATCCTCCTCCACCGCCTCTGTTGACCTCCTCGAGTGCCTGACTGTGGGTTGACAGTAGGTGGGATCTAGAACTTCCTCATCAATTGTTGTGTTTGCACTCCCCTCACCCTCAGACCGAGTCTCTTCTTGCCCTGACCGAATATTTAAGTTGTCATCCCAATCTGGTATCTGCGTCTCATCGTCATCAGTATGTTCCTCATTGTCTATAACAACAGGTGTTACAGTTTGTGAAAAAGGGTCAACATTATGCTCAGAAACTTGGTCCTCACGGCCTGAATCAGAGTCACAAAGGTTCTGGGCATCACTGCAGACCATTTCCTTCTCTGTACTCACTGTAGCTTGGGAGCAGACCTCTGATTCCCAGGCTATAGTGTAACTGAACAGCTCTGCAGACTCAGCCATCTCAGTTCCACCATACTGTGCAGGGCGGATGGAGACTTCAGAGCTGGGAGAATGCAAGTGTGATTGGGCTGACAACTCAGAGGACTGGTGTTTTTTGGATGCGGTAGTTGAGGTGGCGGAGAGGGCACTTGTTGGACCACTTGAGATCCATTCAAGCATTTTCCTTTTTTGACCATCATCTACCTTTGTTCCAGTTGTTCGTGTCCGTAAAAAAGGGAGCACATCGGATTGTCCACGGTAAGTAGTAGACATCTTACCTTTGCTGGAAGATGGTCTATCTTCAGCAGATGTTAATGGAGCTTTCCCACCTTCCCCACGGACAAACCCTTTTTTCCTTTTCCAACACGCCTCTTCCCCTTTCCACCAGCATCTGTCATTTTGCCACTCATTTTGATAGCGACAAGATTGTGCACTTAAAATGTGGTAGTAAAAATTGAGAGGTGGTGTAGATTTCAGCGGTGGTCTAGCTTTATTAACAGCAGAATAAACAACAATAATTATCCCTGACAATGCAACTACGGCCCTTAAACTGGCAGCATAGTTTGCTAGTATAATGGCTTAGTAACAATGAGTTAGAGTGTGCAATGCAGGCAGACGTGCTGCAAATATCTTTGCACTAGTGGGACAATACAGAAGTCCAACAGCCACGTTTAGGATGCCACTAAGTTTCCTCAGTATTTGCTAGTATAATGGCTTAGTAACAATGAGTTTGAGTGTGCAATGCAGGCAGATGTGCTGCAAATATCTTTGCACTAGTGGGACAATACAGAAGTCCAACAGCCACTTTTAGGATGCCACTAAATTTCCTCAGTGTTTGCTAGTATAATGGCTTAGTAACAAATGAGCTTGAGTGTGCAATGCAGGCAGACGTGCTGCAAATATCTTTGCACTAGTGGGACAATACAAAATTCCAACAGCCACGTTTAGGATGCCACTAAGTTTCCTCAGTGTTTTCTAGTATAATGGCTTAGTAACAATGAGTTTGAGTGTGCAATGCAGGCAGACGTGCTGCAAATATCTTTGCACTAGTGGGACAATACAGAAGTCCAACAGCCACGTTTAGGATGCCACTAAGTTTCCTCAGTGTTTGCTAGTATAATGGCTTAGTAACAATGAGTTTGAGTGTGCAAAGGGCAGGAGGGTACAGTGGCAGGGTTGTGGGTCTGGGTAGAGGAAAGGAAGCCTCCCTTTCTATCCCTCCTAATGGGGAAATGCAGCAAGGGCTGAAAGAAACTTCTATCCCTATTCTGTATAGCGCTGTGTGTAGAGCGTACACAGCAGTATCGGAGACAGGAGCTACGCCAGCGGTGACTGACACCAAGACGCAGAAGGCAGATAATGGCGTGCTGGAGGAAAATGTCTGTTTTTATAATGCAGGGACATGTGACATGGACATCCTATCACACATTTATTAATTCAAGAAATCCTCAACACTCTGACATAATCCAATTAAGGAATACACACTCCCCCACACTCAATCGTTCACAAATTTATAAATTAAAAAGAAATACTGGAAGTTCTGAAGTAATCCAAAGACTAATATCCAACAATGTCCATCGATACCGAAGGATCGTCATTCTGAGAACTTTCTCAGAACACAGTTCCATAAGTCAATGATGGTCAGCGAAAGGTTCAGAATTACTGTTAGTGACGAGCAGTGATCTATGCAGCCTCATACTGAGAGTGACTGTGATAGGTCTCCCACAACATGTAATCCAAGAGGTAACCAGCAGGCTAAGAAAAATTAACTCCTGCAAGCCAGATCACTAATGAGAACATAGCTGGTCGACGCTTGAGCCTGTCAGTTTAACTAAAAAGTACCAAAGGAGGCATGGTGAGAATGTCAGACTTTGGTACAGTAGTCGCTTAAATTATGACACATTTTTACTTTAGTCTATGGCTGGTGTACATTTCTTGCAGGTACACAATGCAGGATAGGTCATTAATGATAAAATCATGAAGAACTCCTATAAGAGATTATATTACACATTTTCAGAATACACATACCTCTCTCCTTTATAGGGAATGTCCATACATGGTGGGTTTTCTGGCATGTTTTAGTTATGTCACATTTCATATGCATACTTGAGATCAAAATTAGACCTAAATGTTGCGGTCATTGTGTAGTATTTTGTGATCATATCCTAACATGAGTAATCTAGCAGTATTTTAAACTTATTTCATAAATTGATTTTATTCTAAAGCATATAACAAAAATGTAAATGAGATAAATGAAAAAGAACAGTGATCAAACAGTGATCAAAATTTGATAGCACTTTCAGATATCTGCAAGTTATTGGTGTTAATCTGATATTTAATTATCTGACAAACCCTATGTAACTGACAGCCTAACTTTCCAGTTTCCACTGACTTTGCAAAAACAGTGTGCACAGTGCACGGTGTGCATGGTGCACGGTGTCCACAGTGACTGAAACCCTACAGCAGCAGGTTATTCAGATGAAGGCCAAAGGGGTGACCCTATCAGCAATAGCAAGAGAAGCTGGTCTTTCCAAGTCTGTGATTTCGAGAATGTTGCATCTTTACAACATCACAAACCCATTCAGGTCCCTCAAGAAGGCTTGTTGCCCTTGAAAGACAAATGCAAGAGAGGACAGAATAATGTGGAGACTCACCATGGGTAATCGTTTCAATACAGCAGCTGGAATTACTCAGCATTTCAGCACTGAACAGGGTAATGATCTGTTTCCTCATACAGTGTTACAACATTTAAGAGTATTTGGACTGAAAGCCCACTCTGTAGAGACCAAACCTCTCATTAGCAGAAAGAATCAAAAGGCTAGACTCACCTTTGGTGAGGAGCATGTTGTGTGGACAGAGGAGAAGTTGTCCACAGTTCATTTTATTGATGAAAGCAAGTTTAATTCATTTGGGTCTGATGGGAAATATTATGTTCATCGACAAACTGGGGAAAGACTGAACCCAAAGTGTGTTAAGAAGTCAATGAAAGGTTGTGGAGGAAGTGTCATGGTTTGGGGAATGTTTTCTGCCGCAGGAATTGTACCTCTCATACAGCTACATGGCAGAGTGAATGCAAGTGTGTATCAGAACCTTCTTCAACAACACGTAGTTCCTAACTTGTAGTTATCACTCAATCAGCCAGCAATTGTCATGCAGGACAATGCACCCTGTCACACAGCAAAATGGGTAAAGCAGTTCCTTGAAACAGAAAACATTGAAACAATGAAATGTCCGCCCAGAGTCCTATGTACACCTAGATGTACACCCAATAGAAAACCTCTGTAAAATCCTTGGTGACAAAGTTATGGCCAACAAACCCACAACAGTCAATGAACTGTGGGAGAGACTGGAGGAAGAGTGGACCAAAATCACACCTGAGCAGTGTGAGAGACTAGTGATGTCCTGTGGTCGCAGATATGCTGAAGTCATTCACAGCAATGGCCTGTACACTTCTTACCTATTGGTGACTGTTTTTACCTTCAGAAAATTTACTTACAATTTTTCCCTGAGCTACATTCATTGCTGTTCTCTTATTATGATCATCACATTTTGGGCAAAATAAAGGTTTTCTGTTGATAAACTTTGGATCTTTTGTAAAACACTGTTCTAGTGGCATGATGTACCCCTTACAAAAAAAACCTACAACTGTTAATCAATGTAGATTACATTATTTCTGAAGAAAGCAAATAATCATACATTGTTCTCTAATTGTTCTCTAATTTTGATCTCCAGTATATATATATGTGTATATATATATATACACATACCATATTTTTTGCTTTATAAGACGCACCGGATTATAAGACGCACCCCAAATTTAGAGATAAAAAAGGTAAAAAAAAAAATAAAAATGGGGTCCGTCTTATACTCCATTGTTGTCTTAGGGGTATTTCGCACGTTGCGACATCGCTACCGAAATATCGTCGGGGTCACGGTTGTTGTAACGCACATCCGGCGCTGGTAGCGACATCGCATTGTGTAAATCCTAGGAGCAACGATGGACGAGCATGAAACAGTCAAAAATCGGTGATCTGTGTCACATCGTTCATTTTCATAATGTCGCTCCAGCTGCAGGTACGATGTTGTTTGTCCCTCCAGCGGAGTCACCCATCGCTGTGTGTAAAGCCGCTGGAACGACAAACATCTCCTTACCTGCGTCCCGACGGCAATGCGGAAGGAAGGAGGTGGGTGGGATGTTACATCCCGCTCATCTCCGCCCCTCCGCTTCTATTGGCCGGCCGATTAGTGACGTTGCGGTGACGTCGCGGTGACGTTGCGGTGACGCCGAACGCACCTCCCCCTTGAAGGAGGGATTGTTCGGCAGTCACCGCAACGTCGCCGACCAGGTATGTGCGTGTGATGCTGCCGTAGTGATAATGTTCTCTACGGCAGCAATCACAAGATATCACATGTGCGACGGGGGCGGGTGCTATCGTGCTGGACATCGCTAGCCGATGCTAGCGATGTCGCAATGTGCAAAGTACCCCTTAGTGTTGTCTTACCGGAGGGGGGCAGCAGTGGTGGTGAAGCGGGTCACAGGAGGCAGAGGCTCTGCTGGCACACGCGGCGGGTCAGTGGCTGCAGGTGCGGTGGTGTCCGGGGCAGCAGGCTCGGTGGGTCAGTGGCGGCAAGTGCGGCAGCCTCTGTTGAGGCAGGCGGGGTTTGTCAGTGGCGACAGGCACAGCGGCATCCGTGGTGGCAGGCGCGGCGAGTCAGTGGTGGCAGCGGCAGGCGAGGTGGGTCAGTAGTGGCAGCGGCAATGGGTCAGTGGGTCCGTAGTGCAGCAGATCGGTGTGGTGAGTGTCCGAGTGTGTCCGCGGTCCTGGTTCAAATGATGGTGCCCGAAGCAGATAGAGCTTTCATCCAAGGGCTCCATCTGCGCATGCGCTGACTCTCAGAGCGGCGTGTGCGCAGATGGAGCTCTCATCCAAGAGCTCCGTCTGCCTCCCTGTGCCTCCCTGCGCCATCATTTGAAACTGGGACCGCGGACGGACTGAGAAACCTGCCGCACAGCCACCCACCCATACAGAGAGGCAGCCGGCACCGACAGGTACCCGGCTGCCACCCACACACAGGTACAGGCACCCGGCTACCGCCCGCACACATGTACAGACACCCGGCTGCCGCCCGCACACAGGCACCCGGCTGGCTGCCGCCCGCACACAGGTATCCGGCTGCCAAATGCACGCAGCCACAGGCACTCGGCCGCCCAAACGCACCAGATCGCCACACAGACAGGCCCCCCAGGTAAAGCTATATTCGGATTTAAGATGCACCCCTCATTTTCCTCCCAAATTTTTGGGAGGAAAAGTGCGTATTATAATCCGAAAAATACAGAATATATGTGTGTGTGTGTGTAATGTCCTTAATATCCTGTGTACATAATATTAATGTATTGTTTATGTTTACTGCTATTTACAGTGTATGTGTGCAATGCATCATGTGAATGTGTGCATCTTATGTATGGCAGTACTATACATTACCATACACGTTTTCATGTGTGTATTAAATGTTAAAGGGATATCCAGGACTTTAGCAAAAATGAAATGTGGCTAAGTACTAATATGCAGGTAGCTTCTGTGACAGCTCTGTTCCAGAGAAGAACGTCACCGGACACAACAGACAGGTAGGTAGCAACTAAATTACCTGCCTGTTAGTGCTTAGCCACATTTTATTTTATTTTTTATATCTCGGATATACCCTTTAAGTGTTTTTTGTTCTGACAGATATCCTTTCATGAAAATCCAGCCATTACATTAAACTCACTATTTCCTATAGTATAAGATAAAAGACCAAATAGATTACAGAATGTCTCTATGAACTGGTGTAGCAATTGACGACAATAGCATTACTCACTTGCAAAAATCAAGCAGAAACAGAACTCCTAATGTGCGGCTTCATGTGAATGGAAACATAGTAGGTGAAATAAAACATGAAAGTAAATAGTGCGCAGCTCAAAGAACAGTAACATCTCCGCTCTGTGATGAAAGGTCCCTGGACATTGCTCCCAACAGGTTGTATGACCTGGATTTAGTTGCGTCGTGCAGACAATATTCAATTAGTGTAAAACGCTATAACGTATATAAGTGCATAAGTTACTTTTATAGACAAGTGCTACATTAATCTTCTGCTTTAAATTTTCACTTTTTCTGTGATGTATGAAGAGAATCCATATGAAAAAAAAGAACGCGAAAGTATAAAATTGTAGATAGGATATATTGTATTTGGTGGAGAAAAAAAAATGTTAAAAAGGACCTGTCACCTCTCCTGACATGTCTGCTTCAGTAAACACTTGTATTCTACATCAAACAACAACTCTGAAGCATCTCTTCTAAAGCCTGCTTTACACGAGACGATAGATTGTGCGATAGCACAATCGATCGTACCCGCCCCCGTCGTTTCTGCGTCACGGGCAATTAGTTGCCCATGGCGCACAAACTCGTTTACCCCCCGTCACACATACTTACCTTCTGGACGACCTCGCTGTGGGCGACGAACATCCACTTCCTGGAGTGGGCGGGACGTTCGGCGTCACAGCGACGTCACACGGCAGGCGGCCAATAGAAGCGGAGGGGCGGAGATGAGCGGGATGTAAACATCCCGCCCACCTCCTTCCTTCCATTAAGCCGTCGGGTGCCGCGGGAGGCAGGTAAAGCTGCTGTTCATCGTTCCCGTGGTGTCACACGGAGCAACATGTGATGCCACGTCAACGATGAACAACCTCCGCCATTTTAATTAAACAATTTTATGAAACCTAGCGACGAGTACATGACTCACGATTTGTGAGCGTTACTGCGTCGCTAGGAGGTGTCACACAAGACGACGTCGTGCGGTATGCCGGATGTGCGTCACGAAAACCGTGACCCCGACGACGTATCGCACAATCTATCGCCTCGTGTAAAGCCTGCTTTAGAGCTTTCCATTGTGCTGTTCCTCAATTATTCCTTTACAAAATGGACTAAGAGAAAAACAGCACAATGCAGAGTTCTGAGAAAAGGTGTAATATACATAGGGATTACATGTATTTACTGAAACAGACATGAAAAGAGAGAATACGTATCCTGTTTAGGTATTCCAACTAGCAGATTTAATGGATACAACATGTTCAACAAACTTTACAGAAATTAATAGTACAAGGAACATATATTAGCAAAGAATTTTGCTTCTTTTATGAGCCAGTTCTTCCCTAGACCCCTGCCTTCTGAATATACCAATCACTTTAAAGAAACAGCTCAAATTGTCTTGCTCAAGACAAGACAGATTGTGTAAAGATACTCTTCCCATTATACTCTATAGAAACAGGAGGGACACAGAGTGAGAGGACAAGCAGAGGGAGAAGCACAAAGATTGAGCTGAGCCTTCTAACAAGTCTTTTACTGACCTCAAGTTGAATGCACATCTTCACTGATCAGTACTGCTCAATTTTCTCCAGGCTACTTCTGTCTATATACTAATTGTGTAATGAAGAGCAGTGATCCCTCTGTGGGATATGTATGGGAACAATATAGCGCCACCAACTGAGAGTTAATAGCAAGTTAAGTGATAAAGCTACTGTGATGACTCAGCATTTGGCCATGTGTGTGGGGTGAACTATTTTTAATGAGGCCAGACGTATGGTTCCTTTCTTTGGTAAATCAAGAGAAGTTTGCAATTGTCTTATGTCAGATTGATCGGAGCCCTATCGTCTGATAAATGTGGATTGCTTGTTAAATGTTTATGGCCTCAGCCCCTTTGACTACATAATTCAGAGGAAAATTATGTAGTTGATTTGCACTTATGCATCAGGTAGCCAATAAGAGAGCAGCCATCTCCCACAAATCTGTAAGACACAATACTCTGAAACAGTGGCGTAACTAGAGTTTGATGGGCCCTGGTGCAAACTTTGGACCGGGGCCCCCCTCCATGTACACCGACACTTAGGGTACGGGATAATGATGCTGACACTTGGCTTTTACCCACAGCACCCAGGTTTCCCATGATCTAAAATCACTCTGTCATACATCTTTCCCTCAGCACCCAGCTTTCCCATATCAGAGCATGGGAAAGCTGGGTGCTGAGAGATGTATAGCAGAGCATGGGAAAGCTGGGTGCTGAGAGATGTATATCAGAGCATGGGAAAGCTGGGTGCTGAGAGATGTATAGCAGAGCATGGGAAAGCTGGGTGCTGAGAGATGTATAGCAGAGCATGGGAAAGCTGGGTGCTGAGAGATGTATAGCAGAGCAGGGGAAAGCTGGGTGCTGAGAGATGTATAGCAGAGCATGGGAAAGCTGGGTGCTGAGAGATGTATAGCAGAGCAGGGGAAAGCTGGGTGCTGAGAGATGTATAGCAGAGCAGGGGAAAGCTGGGTGCTGAGAGATGTATAGGAGAGCATGGGAAAGCTGGGTGCTGAGAGATGTATAGCAGAGCATGGGAAAGCTGGGTGCTGAGAGATGTATAGGAGAGCATGGGAAAGCTGGGTGCTGAGAGATGTATAGGAGAGCATTGGAAAGCTGGGTGCTGAGAGATGTATAGCAGAGCATGGGAAAGCTGGGTGCTGAGAGATGTATAGGAGAGCATGGGAAAGCTGGGTGCTGAGAGATGTATAGCAGAGCATGGGAAAGCTGGGTGCTGAGAGATGTATAGGAGAGCATGGGAAAGCTGGGTGCTGAGAGATGTATAGCAGAGCATGGGAAAGAGCCCTTTTCCCTCAGCACAAAACATTCCCATCCCATACTTGTATCTTTTTCCTCCCTCATATATAGTTCTCCAAATACTATAATGGCCCCCACATAGCCTTCCATATAGTATAAAGGGTCCCACATAACCCTTCATATATTAGAATGCACCCCATAGTCCTCCATGTATTATAATGCATTTCCCATAGTTCTCCATATTTTATACTGCACCACAGTTCCCCATGCTTTATAATGCACCCCCACAGACCATGTGTAAGGTAGCCTCCATAGTCCTCCATATATTATAATGTAGCCCCCATAGTCCTATATGTATTATAATGCACCCCCATAGTCCTCCATGTATTATAATGCATTTCCCATAGTTCTCCATATTTTATACTGCACCACAGTCCCCCATGCTTTATAATGCACCCCCACAGACCATGTGTAAGGTAGCCTCCATAGTCCTCCATATATTATAATGTAGCCCCCATAGTCCTATTTGTATTATAATGCAGCCCCATAGACCTCCATGTATAATGCGCTGCTATAGTCTATGTATAAGGTGTCCTTCATGTTTATTATGCAGTACCATAGACCTCCATGTATCATGCAGCCAGCACCCCCAGGCCTCCATGTATTATGCAGCCAGTCCCACCAGGGCCTCCATGTGTCATGCAGCTAGCCCCACCAGGTGTCATGCAGCCAGCCCCACCAGGGCCTCCATGTGTAATGCAGCCAGCTTCCCCCGGGCCTATATGTGTCATGCAGCCAGCCCCCCCAGGGCCTCTATGCGTCATGCAGCCAGCCCCCCCCAGGGCCTCTATGTGTCATGCAGCCAGCCCCCCCAGGGCCTCTATGTGTCATGAAGCCGGCCCCCCCCAGGGTCTCCATGTGTCATGCAGCCAGCCCCCCCCCAGGTGTCATGCAGCCAGCCCCCCCAGGGCCTCCATGTGTCATGCAGCCAGCTTCCCCAGGACCTCCATGTGTCATGCAGCCGGCCCCCCCAGGGCCTCCATGTGTCATGCAGCCAGACCCACCAGGGCCTCCATGTATCATGCAGCCAGCCCCCAGGGCTTCTATGTGTAATGCAGCCTGCCAGCCAGCCCCACCAGGGCCTCCATGTATCATGCAGGCAGCAAAATAAAAAAACAAGTACCTCTCTGCTCCTTCTGACCCCTTCGACTGCGGTAGTTATGCCCCTGCCCCCATATGTCACACACCCTGCTCCCTATACAGCCTGCACCCCCATATCACACACACACCCTGACCCACATATCTCACCCTGCCTGTACCCCAACTTACCCCTCTCAAACACTCTGCACCCCTTCACATGCTTCTGTCACAGTCTGCAGCCCTCATATCCGACTCACCCTGCAGCCCCTCCCCTCATGTCCCCTCTTTTCTCATTACCACTCATGTGTACGAAGTATCTTCTGCTTTCTCCCCAGCATCCTGTGTCTCCTCCCACACAGTCACATGGGCGTGACATCATCGCAGGTCCTGGTAGGGATGGTTTCCGTCTGCCGTGCAGGAGCACATCTCCTCTGCAGCAGGTCAGGGGCCCCTCTGCCCCCTTGCAGACACTGGGCCCCCCTGACTCACAGGCCGGCCTCCTAACGATCTCACAGTCGGCCACTACACAGCGCCACTACACATACGGGCCCGGCAGCCGGCTCTGCAGAGCGGCTGCCGGGCCCCTATAACCCTGCGGGCCCGGTCGCAGTGGCGACCTCTGCGACCGCGATCGTTACGCCCCTGCTCTGAAATGAGAACTGAGTGGTATAAGAAGGGCCGCAAAACCAAAATCAAATAAACTCAAAGGGGTAATAATACAAAAAGACCTTAAAGAAAACCCCCTAAAATGTATTTTATTAGATTCATTAAAATCAGATATTCAAAAAACAAACAACAAACAAAATTGGTAAAGTGCTTTAGTGATTTAAGGCAGGGATTTGGCCAATTGACCTCCTACTTTCCCTACCTGGCCGCGGAGGTTGGCACCCTAAGTGTGAAGAAATGGCGTCCCCACTCAGCGACGGCTCCCCCTCTTTTCCCTGCACTGATATAAAAAAGTGCAACTAATCTGGGAAAATAAGGAGTGCTGGGGGTTGCCTCAACAGCGCAACAAAATCACCACAAACAAAAATTTTAGAAGAATTAAAGCACCAAACCCTCAAAAGGATCAAACTATTGGCAGATCCCTATTTGTCTAAAGGAGACAGGTTGCCACCACTATAGACAAAAAAATTATCCCCAATAATAGTATATCCTAGGGAATATAGTCGTCACTCAGTGATAAATGCTACAGTAATAATTCATAATGTAAATTATCAATATCTACAGGCTTTGAAAGAATTCATCATATGGGCCCACAATTGTATAAGTTGAATAATGTAAACAGATACTCTCTTATAACACGTTTCTAAATGGTCCTATACCCCGCTTCAATTAGACTTTAAGATTATATCTTGTAAACAGAACTCTCATAGCAGCAATTTCATCAATGAGCAGCATTATGAACCTAAAATGAAATTCATAGGCTTTAGGGGTTTTCTTTAAGGTCTTTTGGTATAAAGGGGCCTCACTTCTGTCATCAGGTTTATATTCTACAGGACGTCTGCCTAGGATCTACAGTTCCAGCTGGAGGATCATAGAACTGCTTCAAGATTCATATTCTACAGGACTTCAGCCTAGGATCCATGGTGTCAGCTGGAGGATCACAGAATTGCTTCACTGCTCAACGCTGAGCCTATGAATTTGCTTGGAGAACCCAGGTTGGGACAATTTGGTTGCCTGGCTACATATCTTGCTGTGCTCAGTCAGCTTCCTAAACTTGCCACTATTTCCTCTAAGTGAGTACCTACCAAAAGTGGGGTGCTGCTGTACTGGTATAGTTGGCCCTCGAAACCTCAAAGATTCTAATCCCTGGTTGGCCAGCAGAAGGGTGAGACTCTGTCACTGTTACCATCTTGAGTTTTTGCTGGAAATGTTCGATATGTTTTTGCCTGCTGGTGAACCAATAAAGTCTTACCAATGTGTGGTTCACTCTCCTGGTGTTGTCTGAGTAGTGTTCTGTCCACGGGGAAGGAACGAGAGCGTTCAGTGGGATGAGCCCTGGTCCATGCGGTCTTTCTGGAGACAGCCGTGTGAGCAGATGAGAGCACCCACTGACCCTCATGTCTCCACTTCTGCACAGAGGAAAACTGGTGCAAATGCAGAATACAAGTCATAAAATTATTGAATGTAGTGTTATTCCTCATGTACACATAGGACAGCTTATTGTGAAAAGTTATTTGAAAGTACAGTTACCCTTTAATTTTTGTCTGTAATATTTATGACTTTTGTCTCTACACCAGTTGGTTTTGTTTAGTGTGTATTCCTTTAATAATATTATTGGACTTGCCGCAGGTTTTTTATACAGTATATTGTTCACTAATCACTAGATGCAAACTCAGTCCACTGGGGAATAGCATAGAACTAGAGTTATAGACAAGGTGCATCAAATTTATAAAATATTGTATATCATTAATTTGTAAATTTGGCACAAAAATACCCAGGATAATTTGTGACACCACCCCCAACCCCCAATAATTGTATACGTCACTATCATAATTTACATGATCTACTCCTATGGTGACCTCTTCATATTTGAAAAAGAAAAAAAAATAGGAAAGATTGTCAACTTAAGTGGGTTATTCTCCTTATTATTATTATTATTATTATTATTATCTCGCTTCTTCTTCCAATGCTACAGCATTAATGGTGGAACTTAGAAAATTTGTGAAGCTTTGATGTTAACCATCTGCAAAAAAAAAAATAATAATAGTAATGTTCCTATGGTGTAATGTTCATATGCTGCCATCTACTGCTCATTGTGTAGTAAGGAAGGATTAATATGTGAATGGTAAGAGAAGCAAATTATGGCAGGCTCTGTTCACAATATATTGCCTCAATTTACCATACAAGCCTGAATTAATATATATATTTCTTTAACATACACTACTGTGAAAATGTTTTAGACAGGTGTGCAAAAATGCTGCAGAGTAAAGGCCCTGTCACACACAGAGATAAATCTGTGGCAGATCTGTGGCAGATCTGTGGCAGATCTGTGGCAGATCTGTGGCAGATCTGTGGCAGATCTGTGGCAGATCTGTGGCAGATCTGTGGCAGATCTGTGGCAGATCTGTGGTTGCAGTGAAATTGTGGACAATCAGTGCCAGGTTTGTGGCTGTGTACAAATGGAACAATATGTCCATGATTTCACTACAACCACAGATCTGCCAAAGATTTACCTCTGTGTGTGATGGGGTCTTCAGAATGCTTTCAAAAATAGAAATCTTAAGAGGTTTTTTTTGTTAAGTAACAAAACGCAAAGTAAAGGGGGCTTTACACGCTATGACATCGCTAATGTGAACTCGTTGGGGTCACGGAATTTGTGACGCACATGCGGCTGCATTAGCGATGTCGTTGCATGTGACACCGATAAGTGATTTTGCATCGTTGCAAAAACGTGCAAAATCGCTAATCGGCGACATGGGCGTCCATTCTTAAAAATCATTACTGCAGCAGTAACGAAGTTGTTCCTCGTTCCTGCGGCAGCACACATCGCTGCGTGTGACGCCGCAGGAACGAGGAACCTCTCCTTACCTGCCTCCCGGCCGCTATGCGGAAGGAAGGAGGTGGGCGGGATGTTACGTCTCGCTCATCTCCGCCCCTCCGCTGCTATTGGGCGGCGGTTCAGTGACGCTTCAGTGACGTCGCTGTGACGCCGCACGGACCGCCCCCTTAGAAAGGAGGCGGTTCACCGGTCACAGCGACGTCGCCGGGCAGGTAAGTATGTGTGACGGCTCTGGGCGATGTTGTGCGGCACGGGCAGCGATATGCCCGTGTCGCGCAACAGATGGGGGAGGGTACCCACACTAGTGATATCGGGACCGATATCGCAGTGTGTAAAGTAGCCTTAAGTGCACAAAAAGAGAAATCTAAATCACAGCAATATTTGGTGTCCCCGCTCTTTGCCTTGAAAACAGCATCAAAGCATTAACTCTTCTAGGTTCACTTGTACACAGTTTTTGAAGGAACTTGGCAGGGAAGTTGTTCCCAATACTTTAGAGGGCTAACCACAGAACTTCTATACATGTAGACTTGTGCAAATCCTCCTCTCTTGAGCTAATCCCACAAAGACTTATGTGGAGTTCGGGGCTCTGTGGGAGCCATATCATCACTGTCAGTTCTTCTTGTTCTTACTTATGCAGTTGTTTGTAATGACATGAGCTCCAAATTGATTCTGCAGCAAGACAAGCCATCCAAACATACAGTCAACCAGAAAGATATCTGATGATAGATAAGTATCTGCTGTATTTCTTTGAGGACATCATTAATCCTGATAAAATCCCAGACTACATGTGCTGACATGCAGCCCCAAACATGCAAGGAACCTCCACCCTCTTTTACTGTTACGTGCAAGTGTGGCGCCCTGGACTAGCCAGGTCGTCACAGGTAACACTCACACACCCCCACCCCCCACTAGATAGTAACATTAGCCAAACACAAATCCTTGTTGCCTCCCACCAGGTGGGGGGGAGCCAAGCGGTTGGCCCCACCCACCGAGGAGTTCACAGGCCTGGAGGCGGGAAAAGCTGACAGTTAGAGTTTGGAGGTGAAAGTGAGAGGAGTCAAGTGAAGAGTGTCTGGGTTTGGGGCCCAGGCACTAACAACAAGGTTGGCAGATGGTGGTGGCCGTCTGCAGGAGTGGTGAATCAACGTGGAACCGTAGGACCGGGGTCGGGTGTTGGCCTGCCGGTACCGACCTGGGAGCGAAGTGAAGCCAGCACACACAGGCAGGGCCATCGGACCCCGACTAGGCTTGGAGTCGCCGTCAACAGTCAAATCCGAGTGTGACAGGAACCCCAGGGGTTTCCTAACAGCCAAAGACCC
This sequence comes from Anomaloglossus baeobatrachus, assembly GCF_048569485.1. NCBI lineage: Eukaryota > Metazoa > Chordata > Amphibia > Anura > Aromobatidae > Anomaloglossus > Anomaloglossus baeobatrachus. The sequence goes on along the minus strand of NC_134354.1, from coordinate 89,581,617 downwards.
GATAGAAGGAAACCGCCCACACCGTGAGGGTATACAGCTACTGCCTAAGGCTAGAGACCCAAGGGCCAGCGCCTGCGGGCAAACGGGCTCCTCCGACATACATACACCGGGGAGCGGACTACCGTTGAGGATCCATCGTAGTCAAACAAGTACACAAAGGTGCAGGGAAAGACAGCCGCCATCACCTGTCCGGGGAGAGACACTGCAGCCGGCTGCGGGACCCGTCCATCCAGCCGTTTGGTTTACCGAGGACTTTGTGCATCTCTTACTGAGTGAGTACACCCGTGCCATCCGGCACCGCGCCACGCTGTCCCTGCAAACCTGCACCTCACCAACCCTGCCTCCCCGTCACACTACCGGGTCCCGGGACCACCGACCCCTACCCACGGAGGGGGAAAACAACATCCCAGCTGCTCCCCACCATCACTCCCGGGATCCCCGTCACCAGCAGCGGTGGTGCCCATCTTCACCACGACCCGTGGGTGGCGTCACGGACTAAATCCCCCAAACCAACCACCCCTTTCACTCACGGGCGAGGAGCGCCGCTCGAGTCCCCGGATCCGGCCGACCGCTCGAGCCACCGAGCAGCAGCAGCCGCAGCAGCGGCGGACCCGAGCGTTAGCGAGCGCAGCGGTGGTGTCCTCCACGCCCGCGACACAAGCATTCATTACTGTCTCGCTTTCAAGCAATTTGGAGAACAAATTCCCTTCAATTATACCCAAATATTTCAGATATTGACTCATAAGTCCAGCTTCATATACCTGCTGCGGACTTTCACTATATACAGTTAGGTCCAAAAATATTTGGACAGTGACACAATTTTCGCGAGTTGGGCTCTGCATGCCACCACATTGGATTTGAAATGAAATCTCTACAACAGAATTCAAGTGCAGATTGTAACGTTTAATTTGAAGGTTTGAACAAAAATATCTGATAGAAATTGTAGGAATTGTACACATTTCTTTACAAAAACTCCACATTTTAGGAGGTCAAAAGTAATTGGACAAATAAACCAAACCCAAACAAAATATTTTTATTTTCAATATTTTGTTGCGAATCCTTTGGAGGCAATCACTGCCTTAAGTCTGGAACCCATGGACATCACCAAACGCTGGGTTTCCTCCTTCTTAATGCTTTGCCAGGCCCTTACAGCCGCAGCCTTCAGGTCTTGCTTGTTTATGGGTCTTTCCGTCTTAAGTCTGGATTTGAGCAAGTGAAATGCATGCTCAATTGGGTTAAGATCTGGTGATTGACTTGGCCATTGCAGAATGTTCCACTTTTTTGCACTCATGAACTCCTGGGTAGCTTTGGCTGTATGCTTGGGGTCATTGTCCATCTGTACTATGAAGCGCCGTTCAATCAACTTTGCGGCATTTGGCTGAATCTGGGCTGAAAGTATATCCCGGTACACTTCAGAATTCATCCGGCTACTCTTGTCTGCTGTTATGTCATCAATAAACACAAGTGACCCAGTGCCATTGAAAGCCATGCATGCCCATGCCATCACGTTGCCTCCACCATGTTTTACAGAGGATGTGGTGTGCCTTGGGTCATGTGCCATTCCCTTTCTTCTCCAAACTTTTTTCTTCCCATCATTCTGGTACAGGTTGATCTTTGTCTCATCTGTCCATAGAATACTTTTCCAGAACTGAGCTGGCTTCATGAGGTGTTTTTCAGCAAATTTAACTCTGGCCTGTCTATTTTTGGAATTGATGAATGGTTTGCATCTAGATGTGAACCCTTTGTATTTACTTTCATGGAGTCTTCTCTTTACTGTTGACTTAAAGACTGATACACCTACTTCACTGAAAGTGTTCTGGACTTCGGTTGATGTTGTGAACGGGTTCTTCTTCACCAAAGAAAGTATGCGGTGATCATCCACCACTGTTGTCATCCGTGGACGCCCAGGCCTTTTTTAGTTCCCAAGCTCACCAGTCAATTCCTTTTTTCTCAGAATGTACCCGACTGTTGATTTTGCTACTCCAAGCATGTCTGCTATCTCTCTGATGGATTTTTTCTTTTTTTTCAGCCTCAGGATGTTCTGCTTCACCTCAATTGAGAGTTCCTTAGACCGCATGTTGTCTGGTCACAGCAACAGCTTCCAAATGCAAAACCACACACCTGTAATCAACCCCAGACCTTTTAACTACTTCATTGATTACAGGTTAATGAGGGAGACGCCTTCAGAGTTAATTGCAGCCCTTAGAGTCCCTTGTCTAATTACTTTTGGTCCCTTAAAAAAGAGGAGGCTATGCATTACAGAGCTATGATTCCTAAACCCTTTCTCTGATTTGGATGTGAAAACTCTCATATTGCAGCTGGAAGTGTGCACTTTCAGCCCATATTATATATATAATTGTATTTCTGAACATGTTTTTGTAAACAGCTAAAATAACAAAACTTGTGTCACTGTCCAAATATTTCTGGACCTAACTGTATGTTAGACCCGCCAACAGGAGCTCTATGGAATGCATGCTCTGCATGCAACAAACTTTCATAAATCCATGACCTTTTCATCAATGACAATCTTTCCTTCCTTGGCATCTTCGAAACCTGGCTCACTCCTTCTGGCACCGCATCTCCAGCTGCACTTTCTTATGGTGGATTCCATGACTCCCACAGCCTTTGCCCCAGCAGTAAACATGGTGGAGGAGTTGAATTTCTTCTGTCAGATAACTGCTCCTTCACCTCAGTTCCACGTCCACACTCTGTCTCTCTCCCTTCTTCCAAAGTGCACTCTCTCTGTATCTACTCTCCCTCCAACCCCCAACTGTCTGTCAATTTCCACCCTCCAGGGCCAGCCACCACCATTTTTGACCACTTCAACACCTGTCTACTTCATTTCCTTTCTGCTGACATCCTCACTATTATCATGAGTGACTTCAATATCCCCATTGACACTTCCCACTCAGCTATCTCTATGCTTCTAACACCCACTTCCTCTGCAGCCATCCACAAAGATGACCACACATCGGATCTCCTCTTCACCTGCTTCTGTTCCCTATCTAACCTCTCTAACTCATCTCTCCCTTGTCTGACCACAGCCTACATTCTCTTTCCTTCCCTTTCCAAGTGCACAATCCCCACCCCACAAACTAACATGCCCTAGCAGAAATCTCAAACACCTTGATTTACACTCACTCTCTGACTCCATCCTCCCTCTTGCTGACATATTTTGCTTACACGATGCAGATGTTGTTGTTGCTACTTTATTATTATTTATTATTATTATAGCTCCATTTATTCCATGGCGCTTTACAACTGAAAGAGGGTATACGTACAACAATCATTACCAGTACATAACAGACAGGTACAGGAGGAGAGAGGACCCTGCCCGCGAGGGCTCACAGTCTATAGGGAATGGGTGATGTACAATAGGTGAGGACAGAGCTGGTTGCGCAGTGGTCTACTGGACTGAGGGCTATTGTAGGTTGTAGGCTTGTTGGAAGAGGTGGGTCTTGAGGTTCCTCTTGTAGATTTCCACGGTAGGGTAGAGTCTGATATGCTGAGGTAGAGCGTTCCAGAGTATGGGGGAGGCACAGGAGAAATCTTGTATGCGATTATACTTTATATACCAAAATCTCTGCAGCTCTTGAATAGGCTGCCCCCTAACACATACCAAAACTCGTACAATCATCAGACAACCCTGCTAGCCTGACTAGAGAATTGAGATGGGCCTCCAGGGTTTCTGAAAATAAAAGCAGTCCCTCACCAATTTCAAGTTCACACTCAATGCTGCAAAACAAGCCAACTACTCATTGCTCATATCCTCTCTATCTCACAACCCTAAACAGCTATTCAACACTTTCAATTCTCTCTCTCTGTGTCTCCAGCATCTCCTCCCTCTCCTTTAATCTCAGCTGAAGACTTTGCCTCATTCTTCAAGCAATAGATTGATAACATCAGAGAAAGCTTTGCCCTTCAGTTCCCTTCAGTGCCCACAGCCTCTCCTCATAACCACTCAGCCCTCATCCTCCAAAGCCAGCTTCAGTGCCATGACCGAAGAGAAGCTTTCATCCCTACTCACATGATCACATCTCAACACCTGTGCACTTGACCTGTTCCAATTCCACCTTGTTCCCAACCTCACCACAATCCTCATTGCAACCCTAACCCATCTCTTCTACCTTTCACTAACAACAGATGTCTTCCCCTCATGCTTTAACCATGCCCTCCATTGACCCATCCTCTTGGTCTATCTATTGACCCATATAATTTCAGTTTTGTTTTACGCAAATTTATTTTCTTTGTGTGTATTGGAACAACACAAAAAAAGAGAGGAAAAAAGGCAAATTGGACATAATTTCACAAAAAAAAAATTCCTAAAATAGGCCATACAAGATTGTTGGCACCTTTCCAAAATTGTGGGTGAACAACTTTGTTTTAAGCATTTCATGCACGTTCAAATTTACCTATGGCAAGTAATAGGTGTGGGCAATATGAAAATGACACCTGAAACCAGATAAAAAAGGGGAGAACTTGACTCATTCTTTGCATTGTGTGTCTGTGTGTGCCACACTAAGCATAGAGATCAGAAAGAGAAGAAGACAACTGCCTGAGAACTTGAGAACCAAAATTGTTGAAACATATCAACAATCTCAAGTTACAAGTCCTTCTCCAGAGATCTTGATGTTCCTTTGTTCACAGTGCACAACATAATTAAGAAGTTCACAACCCATGGCCCTGTAGCTAATCTTCCTGGATTTGGATGACAGCGAAAAATTGATGAAAGGTTGCAATGTAGGATAGTCTGAATGGTCTATAAGCAGCCCCAATCAAGCTCCAAAAATATTCAAGCTGTCCTGCAGGCTCAGGGTGCATTATTGTCAGGGCCCAACTATGCGTTGACATTTGAATCAAACACTATAGCAGGAGACCCAGGAGGACCCCACTGCTGACACAGAGACATAATAAAGCTATATTCAATTTGACTTTTTTCCTCTGTTTTTTTTGTGTTGTTTCAATAAACACAAAGGAAATAAACGTGTAAAACAAAACATGTCATTGTAACAATTTTCTTGAACAATTTCAAGGATGCCAATGATTTGGCCATCACTGTATATATGTACTATATATATATAGCATTTAATCTGGAGTTGTGTATATGGTATATAGTGTGGACTATATTTAAGTATCTATACACATCTAGTATCTATAGTATATAGTATATTTAAGTATCTATATACATCTATACACTGTATATTATATGCAAAAGATAGCTGTACACTAAATACAATATATAGGATACACTATTCAACTGCTGCTCAGCGAGATCTGTTGACTATATTCAAAGAAGAAGAGTACTACAATTCCCCTGAGTATAGCAAAGTCCTTGTTTGAATATATTGTATGGACAGAGGCATAGCTACTCATACAGCATTGGGGAGAGGGAAGGAAACAAAACACATCTGGTTGGACCCATAACCTAGATAGCTATGTTTACTACATCAGTGGAACACGCTAATCATAGTAGATTAAGGGGAACCTAAACAGATGACCATGTTGTTACTGAAATTAAATTACTATACAATGATTAAGACTCATATTATTGCCATACAGCGACAGTACAGTGGTGGATACTCCCACAGCATCTCACACAGTATGATGCCCCCCTTAGCCCCACACACAGTCTATGGCCCCACACACAATATAATGGGTCCAATGCCTCCATACAAAGTTTGATGTGCCCCACACACTCAGTATAATATCCCCAGTAGCCCCTACAAATAGTGACTCATAGCATAGAAAACACTACTTGCTCACCTATTGCTGGATCTGCAAAAGTCCAGCAGCACAGTCTTTTTCCTGGCTTTACCGAAGAGTTTAGCTTTATCAGCAAACTATAAACACCAATACAAATAAGAGTGGCAGTCATGCAACGGTATCCCACCCCATCTGTAAAGTAGCTAAGCTATGCTATGCTGATCTTTGTTAGCAGCAGTTGAAAGAAGCCTAGAAAGGAGCATAAAATGGGCAGTGAAACTGCACTGCAGCACAGTGTTTGAGTGGCGGTCACGTCTGCTGTTCCCCACTGCAAGAGTTGGCTGTGCAATGGTATCCCACCCCATTTGTCCCATAGCTAAGCTATGCTATACCGATTTTTCGAGCAGCAAGATAAAGAACCCTAGAAAGGAGCATAAAATAGGCATTGAAACGGCACATCAGCATAGTATTTTAGTGGTGGTCACTCCTGCTGTTCCCCACTGCAAAGTTGGCCATGCAATGGTATCCCACCCCATCTGTCTAGTTGCTAAGCTATGCTATACTGATATTTCTGAGCAGCAGTTGAAAGAAGCCTAGAAAGGAGCATAAAATAAGTATTGAAACAGCACTGCAGCACAGTGTTTGAGTGGCAGTCACTTGTGCTGTTCCCCACTGCAAGTGTGACGCCCTGGCCTATCAAGTCGTCACAGGCTATTGTGCAATCTGCCCTTCTGCACAGTTTCCACTCCTCCTTGGTTACGGATCCTGGTCCTTTGGTGTTGCTAACAGCTTAGCTAGTCAAAATCCTAGGAACACTTTACACGGAACCCACCAGACACACCATTGGGGGGCCTGAAGGGAATAGGGCCGCCCATATGGGGGGTTGGTAGGGGGAAGTGGAAAAAGTGAAAGAGAAGTGAAACAGGAGTGAAAGGAGTAGGAGGTGGTAAGTGAGGGGGAGAGGTCACTGGTCCAGAGCAGGGCTCCTGGAGTTACTAGGTGGCAGACGTTGGTCTGGGCCTGGTAGGAGCTGGAACCCCGGTCACAGGTGATCGCATCAAGGGGCACGGACTGCCAAGGAGGGCGGCCGGCGGCCTTGAGCCATCACCGGGCAGGGGTCAGGGAATGATGGGGTACGTGGACCCCAGGACGGGAAGTAGCTTCACGCGTCCCGAAAATTTACCCGACGGGGTGAAGACTTCAAGATTTATCCCCAACCTGCTCCAAAATCGGGGTAATAGCACACCGATGGGATAGGACTTTCCCAAATACAGTCCAAAGAATCCTACACGTGAACCTTGAGAGCAAGCTCACTCCCTTAGCCATATGGGTGAGCGGGACCCGAAAAGTTTCAAGCTTGAGGGTCCAACTAGTGAGAAGGTGCCACGGAAAAGGCCACAGGCTAACAGCAACACCAAGGGCACGAATCCCAGGGTGCTCCCTCCAGGCTGCAGTGGTGCTCAGAATTCTGGTTTACAAGCTGTCAGTGTCTTTATTCCTGGACTGAGTGAATATACTGAAAAGCCACTACCCAACGGCACCCCAAACGCCATCACCCAAAGGGCCCTGAGGCACAAACCCCCTACCCACAGAGGGTTTAAACATCCTGCTGCCACACCATCGCCACCGGGCTCCCCCAACAGCAGCGGTGGTCTCCTACATTACCACACACCGTGGGTGTCATCACGAACTTTCAATCCCCCTGTAAATATCCCCCTTTTTCTGAGTGGCCGCGCTATCCCCGGGTCCGGAGACCCCTCGAGCGACCATGGATCCGGATCCGAGCAGCCCGGCTGCTGGCACGGGGGTGGCACATAAGACTTGGTCGTGCAATGGCATCCTACTCCATCTCTTCAGTAGTTAGGCTATGCTTTACTGATCTCTCTGAGCAGTAGTTGAAAAAAGCCTAGAAAGTAGCATAAATTGGGCATTGAAACAACACTGCAGCACAGTGTTTGAGAGAGATGGAATTGAAACAAGGCAATGAAGAATATTACAAAATTCATAACTTTGCAATGTCTAAAGAAAATTAAGTGAAAAGAAAAGGTTAATTATTCTTTAAGTTTTATTTTCGTTATATAATTTTCCTTTTAGCAAAATATTATTCACCTTTAGGTAACATATGGACACAAAAAAAAAAAGAAAGAGCCTCATAAGATCCAAGTGATTGATGTAATGTATATTTTCACCTGTTCTGCTCCCTTTATCATGTCTTGTCTTTTTAATATGCTGCACTGTCTCACATTGGCAGTGAAAGCTTTCGGCAGAAGCGTTCTGCATTGTTGAAGTTACCACACCCAGAGCGACTGCCAGATATCATTACGTACCAAGTACCTGCGAGGCTGGATTTCTTACTGCGATAAACTCATACAAGCATGAAGGTTACAGGCTGACCTAAATTGTATGTACAGTACAAGCAAGACTAACCTTAGGCAGATCATTGCTCCGGCACACAATGCCTTCTATTCTCTGGGAAAAGCAGATAGAACTTCACACGAGAAGTGATTTTTCATACAAGAGACAGAGATTTATAATTGTGATGTTTTCCAAATGTGGCGCCAGGAAATAGCTGCCATTACAGATTAATCATTATACAACCAGACACATTTTCAGTTCTTACATTTTTGAAAACTGGATGACAAAGTTAAGCATAGCTCCATTAGTAACCATTCTCTGTATCGCAAACACCAGGAGTCAGTGTAATTTGTATTCAGTCTGCCTAAGTCAATACTTTGTAGGACCACCTTTCACTGCACTTACTGCTGCAAGTCTTTTGGGGTATGGCTCTTCCAGCATTAAACATCTAGAGACTGAAATATTTGCCCATTCTACTTTGTAAAATAGCTCTAGCTGAGTGAGATTGGATGGAGATGTCTGTGAACAGCAATTTTCAAGTCTTGTCACAGTTTCGCAATGGGATTTAGGTCTGGACTGTGACTGGGCCATTCACACACATGAATAGGCTTTGAGCTAAACTATCCATTGTAGCTCTGGCAGGATGTTTAACTTCATTGTCCTGCTGGAAGGTGAGCTTACTCCTCAGTCTCAAGTCTTTTGCAGCCTATAACAGGTTTTCCTCCAGGATTGCCCTTTATTTAGTTCCATCCATCTTCCCATCAACTGGGACCAGCTTTCCTGTCTTGCTGAACAAAAGCCTCCCAATCCCCACAGCATGATGCTGGCACCACCATGTTTGACAGTGGGGATGGTGTTGTTAGGGTGATGTGTAGCCTTAGTTTTTTTGCAGCACAAAGCGTTTTGCATTTAGCCCAAAAGGTTGCTACCTGTGTTTCCTTTCATGGCTTTTTGCAAAATGCAAAGAAGACTTCTTATGGCTTGCTTCCATAAAACCCATATTTTTGGATTATATGACTAATAGTTATACCTTAGACAGATTCTCCCACCTGAGCTGTGGATCTCTACAGCTACTCCAGAGTGACCATGGGCCTTTTGACTTGTTATGTACTTAGTACTCTCCTTGTTTGGGATGTCAGTTTGGGTAGATGGACATGGCTTGGTAGGTTGAAAGTAGTGCCATACTCCTTCCATTTCTGATGATGGATTGAACAGTGCTTATTGAGGTTTTTAGAGCAGTGGGGCTCAGCTCCCATCCAGTAGAGGGATCAGTACATTTTGGGCATGTACCTGACAGCACAATATGGCACCACTTCTGGCTTAAAAGTTTATTCTTAAAGAGAATTGGTTACCAGATTTTTGCTACCCCATCTGAGAGCAACAAGATACTGGGAAAATACTCTAATTCTATTAATGTATAGACTACCATTGTGAAAAAAATCACAGTTTTATATGCTGCAGCTTTACCATTTCTCTGAATGTTGAGCTCTGTACAACCCCGACCACAACACTGATTGGCAGGTTTTTGCCCAAGTACAGTTTATTCAGAAAACAGCCAATCAGTGGTGAGGGCAAGGTTATACAAGGCTCATGAATGTGGAGGACTCAATGCAGCAGGTATATTAGTCATCGAGTCCGCTAATGATAATCTCTTACTAATAAAACATTGATTTTATCAAAACTGCAGAAAGGAGCACAGTAAGTGACACATCGCTGAAATCAGGATCTTTGTCTCTACATGATGCTGCTCCCAGATTAGGTGGTAAAACCTGGTTACAAATTCCCTTTAAATGGCAACCAATATTATTGCTAGCTGTAGTTGCATAGAAAAATAGCAATAGCTTTTTAGGGGTAAAAAAAAACTTAAAGGGGTTGTGCACGACTGGACAAACCATCTTAATTAGTGATGAGAGAACCAAAACTGTAAAGTTCGGGGTTCGTACCAGGCACTTAGTGTCCAGTGCTCAAACTCGATGCTGAATAAAGTTTCTTGAAAGCTGTTCAACAAGCTTTTCGGCTGTTGGCACTTCCAGAGCCATAACAGCCAGGCAAAGTATTAGCTTGTGATTAGCCTGCATAAAATGTGACCCAGACTGTATAAATGCTGGATCATGGATGGCGCCACGTTCCTATTCTGAGCCTGGTGCAGAGTGCCCTAACAGAGTCTGGTGCAGAGTGCCCTCATAAAGACTGGTGCAGAGTATTCTAATAGACCCTGGTGCAGAGTGCCCTAATAGAGCCTGGTGCAGAGTATTCTAATAGAGCCTGGTGCAGAGTGCCCTAATAGAGCCTGGTGTAGAGTATTCTAATGGAGCCTAGTGCATAGTGCCCTAATAGAGCCTGGTGCAGAGTATTCTAATAGAGCCTGGTGCAGAATGCCCTAATAGAGCCAGGTGCAGAGTGCCCTAATAGAGCCTGGTGCAGAGTGCCCTAATAGATCCTGGTGCAGAGTGCCCTAATAGAGCTTGGTGCAGAGTGCCCTAATAGAGCCAGGTGCAGAGTGCCCTAATAGAGCCTGGTGCAGAGTGCCCTAATAGAGCCAGGTGCAGAGTGCCCTAATAGAGCCAGGTGCAGAGTGCCCTAATAGAGCCTGGTGCAGAGTATTCTAATAGAGCCTGGTGCAGAATGCCCTAATAGAGCCAGGTGCAGAGTGCCCTAATAGAGCCTGGTGCAGAGTGCCCTAATAGATCCTGGTGCAGAGTGCCCTAATAGAGCTTGGTGCAGAGTGCCCTAATAGAGCCAGGTGCAGAGTGCCCTAATAGAGCCTGGTGCAGAGTGCCCTAATAGAGCCTGGTGCAGAGTGCCCTAATAGAGCCAGGTGCAGAGTGCCCTAATAGAGCCAGGTGCAGAGTGCCCTAATAGAGCCTGGTGCAGAGTGCCCTAATAGAGCCTGGTGCAGAGTGCCCTAATAGACCCTGGGGCAGAGTATCCTAATAGACCCTGGGGCAGAGTATCCTAATAGACCCTGGGGCAGAGTATCCTAATAGACCCCGGGGCAGAGTATCCTAATAGACCCTTGTGCAGAGTATTCTAATAGAGCCTGATGCAGAGTATTCTAATAGACCCTGGTGCAGAGTATTCTAATAGACCCAGGGGCAGAGTATCCTAATAGAGCCTGGTGCAGAGTGCCCTAATAGAGTCTGATGCAGAGTATTCTAATAGACCCTGGTGCAGAGTGCCCTAATAGAGCCTGGTGTAGAGTATTCTAATAGACCCAGGGGCAGAGTATCCTAATAGAGCCTGGTGCAGAGTGCCCTAATAGAGTCTGGTGCAGAGTATCCTAATAGAGCCTGGTGGAGAGTGCCCTAATAGAGCCTGGTGGAGAGTGCCCTAATAGACCCTGGTGGAGAGTGCCCTAATAGACCCTGGTGGAGAGTGCCCTAATAGAGCATGGTGCAGAGTGCCCTAATAGAGCCTGGTCCACTGTACAAGGTACTGTACGATAGTCTGCTAGATGTCATAGCTGCAGGGCATAATGAGACACAGCTATAAAAAAGACATTAGCCTGCTCTCTGATGCTGCAGAAGTGCAAGAAATGGTGGAGGGCTCGGTTTTTCCTTTTTTTTTTTTCAGAACTGCGAATTGAATCTTAAATAGTTTAAACTTGCATGAAACCACGAATTTCAGGAAATTCAACTCAAACTCAATCCATAATGGATCTATCCACTCATATCCAATTAACATGTTTATCAATCCTGTTATTTTCATACTTCCATGACTTTTCCTTCTTGGAGTTGCAATTTCAATGCTGAGGAATGTTTTAGTGCTAAGAAGCCTTCTGAGGATTCATGGAAGAGAAAACGTTGTCATGGAGGACACCTTTTTTGGTTGGGTTGGGGTTGAAGCAGAGTGCAGGATACTTGCTACTAAATTGCGAACAGGGAACTTTCCTGGAGACAAATTATCCATCCAACTAAATAGCATGTTTGTATGTTTGTAGGGAAACTATGAGACAGGTTTATTTGTATTTATAGAATCAATGCATAATGTGAAAGTCTATATACAGTACTTCTTTAATAAACTAGCAGCAAACTTTCACACATTCAAATGAAACAAAGAACAACAACATGGAAACATATTTAAGACTATAGCCAATATAGACAGATACTCAAATATAAGATAAAAATATTCACAAAAGTATTTCAGTATACAAAAAAATTATTCTCTGCATTCCATATCATCAGGAAATAAATCAGCGGTCGATTGTGACAGATTTCTAAATTTTTCATGGTAAATTCTTGTTGTCCGTTTGCGAAGCTTGTTAACCCAATACGTCTCCGAATGTATGTACATCTTGCATGAATTAAACTTGCGAATGATGACAACCACTTTCTTCAGGAATATTGAAGATCTCAGAGTGTAAAATACAAAGACCTGAACACCCTAGGTATAAAAATGGAAGAGCATTACAGACATTTCAATAAAAAGAATAACCGTAAAGTCTAGTCTACATGAGCAACACGAAGAAAGCTCAAGGGGGTTGTCCCATCAGAACAACCATTGTCCATATGAATGTCATAGAGGTGAAAGTTGGATGTTTGGGACCCCCTTTATTAATCTGAGTAAAACAAAACAAAAAGATCATTCAAGTGTAATACAGCAGGAAATATCCTATATAACTACAAGTATCTAACCGCCACTGTAAAGGGTACTTTACACGTTGCGATATCGGTACCCGCCCCCATCGGTTGTGCATCACGGGCAAATTGCTGCCCGTGGCGCAAAACATCGCTTACACCCGTCACACGGACTTACTTTCCCTGCGACGTCGCTCTGACTGGCGAACCGCCTTCTTTCTAAGGGGGCGGTTCATGCGGCATCACTGCGGCGTCACTAAGCGGCCGCCCAATAGCAGAGGAGGGGCGGAGATGAGTGGCCGGAACATGCCGCCCACCTCCTTCCTTCCTCATTGCCGGTGGACGCAGGTAAGGAGATGTTCGTCGTTCCTGCGGTGTCACACATAGCAATGTCTGCTGCCGCAGGAACGATGAACATCGTACCTGCAGCAGCAAAGATATTTGGAAAAGGAGCGACATATCAACGAGCAATGATTTTTCCCGTTTTTGCGCTCGTTTATCGTCGCTCCTTGATGTCACACGCAGCAATGTCGCTAACGGCACTGGATGTACGTCACTAACAACGTGACCCTGACGATATATCGTTAGTGATGTCACAGCGGGTAAAGCCCCCTTAAGTGCGACCTAGGTGGACCTAGGAGCAGGCCATCCTTTGAAAAGTACCAGTTTAAAGTCTACAGGGGTTGTCCACCTAATCTATGATGGAGAATGAATTATTCTACTCGCCAAATTGTTTACGGTTTATTTTATTTGCATCTTAACCAATTTACAAAACCCAATCCATCATCCTCTTCAGATGAAGCCATCCACTGCTAGACCTCATGAGCGCTTAATGTGGTTATGCATGTGACCTAATCCATTTTATGTCACTGCATCTATTATCCAAAGTGCTCTTTGAACACCCTTTGCTATTCCCCCATATTTTGTTTAATAATTTTAAGACATTTGATTCAGGTTGAAGAATAAATATGCAGATATACAGGTCTATAATACACAAGTAGTGATGGGCAATCCCGAACTGTAAAGATTGGGGATCATACCGATCACATAGTGATCGTGTACAGGATCCCGACCACGAGCTAACTTGGGAAGCTCGTGTTACAGATTGGGTCCAGATCAGGTCCAGGGGCTGTAAAAAATTAAAAAAAAGCACATTATTAAAAAACATTGCCATTATACTTACAGATCCCGCGATGCGTCCTGCAGATTCCCGGCCGCTCCTGCTTCTGAGTCTGATCATTGCTGTACTGCCGGTAACCAGCACCAACTTACAGGACCTTCAATAACATCATAGCATGTGACCATCTGGTGTGAATGTTGCTTGGCTTACAGACTGGTCACATGACTATGACGTCATCGAAGGTCCTGGTAACTGAACTTTCATTGTCATTATGCAAGTGTCAAATCACGGCGCACAATCTCCCCACAGGAGCGGTCGGTGGCATATATTTCCATGCAGATGAAGCGCTCCTGTCCTGAGATTGTCAGACCGTGCGGGGTGATGCGAGACGCAAGTACAATCGTCTCCTTACTGTCAGTCTGCATCTCGCTCTGTACAGAGTGATGCAGGAGAGCTGACTTGGCTCTCTGTGCTTCTCACGGTGTATAAACTGTGTCTGCACAGAGGGATGAAGCTGACAATGCTCTACCTGTGGATTATGTCAGACTAAGGATTTGTTTTATAATATAAAGTAGGTGAAGTCTGTAAATGTTTGTATTGTTTTATTTCTAATAAAAAAAAATTCTCTGTGTTGTGTTTTTTTTACTGTTTACTAGAAATTCATGGTGGCCATGTCTAATTTGGCGTGACACCATTTTTGGGGCTCAGTTACATTGATCATTGCGATTGCTAAATATCTCCTTTTTCCAAATATTCATGGCAGGTATGCATTTCATTATTCACACTTTCAAGTTAGTAAGTGGCATTTTTCATTGTATGCTTCAATGTTTTTCGGTATGCTTATAGCATTATACTATTATCTAACTTTGATGTGCAGCCTTATCCTTATTTACTATGTATTTTTTTGGCTTGCACTCATAATATATATTAGTGCTCACTTCAGTTATCCTATTTAGTATTATGAAGTTTTTTCTGAATGTGAACACAGCTCCGCCCCTTTCGGCCATGTTTTTTCAATCTCCTATATAAGAAAGTCCTTGGTTACCCCTCTCCACACATAGCCGTTTTTAATTGCAATGAGATGACACAGTTAGAGTCATAGAGCTAGGGACCCCAATATAGAGATATACCTTGACGAGGTTTTGGGGCTCAGTTACATTGATTAATGCGATTGCTAAATATCTTCTTTTTCCTAATATTCATGGCAGGTATGCATTTCATTACTCACACTTTCAAGTTAGCAAGTGGCATTTTTCATTGTATGCTTCAATGTTTTTCGGTATGCTTATAGCATTATGCTATTATCTAACTTTGATATGCAGCCTTATCCTTATGTACAGAGTGATGAAGCTGACAATGCTCCACCTGTGGATTATGTCAGACTAAGGATATATTTTATAATATACAGTAGGTGAAGTCTGTAAATGTTTGTATTGTTTTATTTCTAATAAAAAAAATTCTATGTGTTGTGTTTTTTTTACTGTTTACTAGAAATTCAAGGTGGCCATGTCTAATTTGGCGTGACACCATGAATTTCGGGCTAAGTACCATCTGAGAATACTGGTATTAACCCCTTTATTACCCAGCGTGCCAGCGCCACCAGGGCCACTGGACGAGCCAGGTAAAGTGCCTGGAAAAGGCGCTAAAGCCAACTTTACACGCTGCAATGTATCTTACAATGTGTCGGTGGGGTCACATCGTAAGTGACGCACATCCAGCATCGTAAGGTACATTGTAGTGTGTGACAGGTACGTGCGATTGCGATTGAACGAAAATCCGTTCATCGCATGCACGTCGTCCATTCCTCATGAATTGAACGTGAAGTTGTTCAATGTTCCCGAGGCAGCACACATCGCAGTGTGTGACACCCCGGGAACATTGAACAGATCTTACCTGCGTCCTGTGGCTCCCGGCCGGTAATGCGGGAGGAAAGAGGTGGGCGGGATGTTTACGTCCCGCTCAGCTCCACCCCTCCGCTTCTATTGGCCGGCTGCCGCGTGACATCGATGTGACGTCGAACGTCCCTCCCACTTCAGGAAGTGGACTTCGCCGCCCACAGCGAGGTCGTATGGACGGGTAAGTACGTGTGACGGGGGTTAATCGTTTGTGCGGCACGTTCAACAAATTAAACGTGCCACACATACGATGGGGGCGTTGCAAATCGCATACGATATCGTATGCGAAATTGCAACCTGTAAAGCAGGCTTAAGAAACAATACGATATTTAATGCAAGTTCAATGACTGAGCAGAGGCTATGGGTTGGTAAGCGGTGACGTCACCGCTGCCACCGTTGCCATAGTAACCTGGCGGGCAGGTTACTATAGCAACGGTGATCTCCGATCACCTGATTTCCGTCGCGGCTATTCACCGGCTGTGGCAGCTAATCCCTGACCCTGTAAAGAGCGCCGACATGCAGGGACGTGCAGCTGAGCATGTGCCCGAGCATCATAGTTACATAGTTACTTAGGTTGAAAAAAGACCTAGGTCCATCTAGTTCAACCTTCCTCCACCAGTTCTCGCCGGTACACAGCGCTCACCGAGTATACTGAGTACAGAAATGCTTGGGAGAGCACCGCGTACCAGCGAGATGCAGTGACAGGACCTAGCATGACGTCATAGTCATGTGAGCAGTCTGTAGCCAATGAGATAATACAACATTTACACGTGACTGGTCACATGCTATGGCATCACGGAAGGTCCATTTATTACTGGGCGGCACAGCGATTATCGAACTCGGAAGCAGAAGCGGCGGGAGACAGAGTTTGCAGGTCGCATCGCGGGACCTCTAAGTATAATGGCAATGTTTAATAATAACTGTATTCTTTATTTTACAGCCCCCCACACCATCAAATACCTGTAAAGTCCAAGATCGGTGATCGGGATGCAAGATTGTGTAATCTCGATCCCGATCATTACAAAATGATCGGGAGAGTCTCCCCGATCCCGATCATCGGGGGATCGCCCATCCCTATACACAAGCAGGGCCAGTGTTAGGGCAGGGGATAAACTGGGCAATTGCCCAGAGCCCCCACAGCCCTAGGGGCCCCCAATGTTTACTGAAAAAACTATGTTGATAATACCAGTTCTGTAATTTCAGAATAGTTTCTGGTGTTGTTTGACTGCTTCAGGACATTTAGTGAAATCCCAGTCATGTGGTAGCGCAGATAAGAGTTTATAGGTGTAAACAGGTCGGCAATTGCCCAACGAGCGAACACAATGCGGCTTATTCATCGGGTAATTGGAATGTTTATGCCAGAATAAAAATCATTGCTCTTGGTAGCACATTACCTCATAACATGATACTGTAGGGGACAGACTGATATACTGGTGATAATTCTGTGCCCATCATTCTTCCTCAGCCTGTGTAAAGAGGCCGCAAAACAAGCGTCGAATGACTTAAAAATTGTTGATTGGAAATGTAACCTAAATGTTTCTGTATTATGGTGCAATAAGTTAGCATTTGGGGTCCCACTTTAAACTTTTGCCTAGGACCCCACTTTGTCTAAAACCAGCCCTATACATAAGTATCAGCTTCAGTAATTTATTAGTTAATACAACATTAGCATCCGGTGTGTTTATATTATTATATTGTACTTTCCCAAAATTAGAATTTTACACACAGGGTAACAAGTGGTGGTCTGACCTCTAAGAATCCGATGATTATGCAGAGACAGCCATCCGGGGATTGAAGCAGTCCACCAACAATCAGTAAATAATGCCATGCCCTGGCTATATGTCTATATCTACAGTAACAACTATACTCTCTATAAAATATTTGTCATTGAGTTGTCCTTAGACATGAAAGTAGTTTACCTGTGTTGAGCAGCATATGCAAAATATGAAGCTGAAAATTAAATGGGTATTATCATCAGTCTGTATGAGCATCAAATACCCAACTACCCAGGTGACTCCCAGTAAAGACACAACTGAGAATATGGCCAATGTCTTCTTTAAAAACGATAGCTTTTTTGTTCTAGGTAGAAAATACAAAACAATACAAAAATAATGACTAACTGTATCATCTTCTCTAACAGTAGAAGGTAATAGACCCTATGTACAATTTATTTCATCCTATATCTCTACTGGTAAGTTACAAAACATTGCACCATATAGGCATTCAATGGCAACCCTGGGGGAAAACGAAAATAAAAAACATATTACACAGCTTATTTTTTTAATAAATAAATAAAAACATATATATATATATATATATATATATATATATATACTGTATACCTATGCATGGAAATGCATTGTCCACTACAGCAAAAAAAGGTATGCTGACACATACTAGTTCACTGTGTGCTAAAAAGATACCTTTTCGCATATACAAAATGAATAGGGCCTTACAAATGTATTTTCCGTACAAAACAGTTTCTTCTATGAATTTTTTGAAATGTAGTTTATAGAAGAAGTGTTAAAGCCGTAGGTTGGTTTCATGCATCCAATATTCACGATATGAGAACGAACAGCAATGTCCGGGCATGGGTCCCTAACCCGAAAACAACCTACTCATATATGCCAGTGATGTTCTGCTCAGGTCCAAATACTTGCAGCCGGTCCAGATATCACAGTCTGCACTCATCAGTCAATCAGCTTTATGATCTCCATAAACATTACCAAATAGTCGGCCGAACCAGATGATTCCAACCATAATGAATGATTATTTCAACTGATGGCCAACTGATGAGTGTTCATTAAAAAACTGATTGGCCATATGGGATTATTTCAGCGATGATTACCATTGGCCGGAAAAAACAATATCGCCAATGTAGTTGAGCAGTTTCTTTTTCCTCCACATCTAGAATATGGGATGCAGTTTTGAGCTCCACATTTTAAAAAGGACATTCAGGAGTTAGAGTCAGTTCAAAGGTGGGAAACTAGACTACTACAAGGAATGAAAGGCCTCCCATGTGAGGAGAGGTTGAAAAAGTTAGATATGTTTAGCGTAGAAAAAAGACATCTCAGAGATCTCATTTATATGTATAAATACATGTGTGGTCAATACAAAGGACTGGAACATGACTTATTCCTTATTCAAAGACAATACTAAGGATAAAGGGAGCATTCTCTGTGAGTGGAAAAAAAAGCGATTCTGGCAGCTAAATAGGAAAGGGTTCTTTACAGTTAGAGCAGTCAGACTGTGGAATGCCCTACCACAAGAGGTAGTAAAGGCAGATAGCTAATAGCTATGGCAGATAGGTATAATAATAGCTAATAGCTAGGCAGATAGATAATAGCTTTTTAAAAAAGGGCTTTATGATTTCCTCAGTGCACACAACATTGTCAGTTATAAATTACTTAATGACAAAATGTACAATTGGTGACGGAAGGTTGAACTAGATGAACCTAGGTCTTTTTTCAACCTATGTAACTATTTGTCTGATCATCAAACGACCATCATCAACTTATATTGGTAATATGTGTATAGTGGGAGGCTCAGACTTTCCTCTGCAAACATTGTTGTTGGGTTCATTGTACTGCCTGTTGTTCTGGTCATCTCAAAAATGTAAAAGGTCTCATGACTTCCATAGAACAGTATTGTGGAAAATTGCTGTTCAAAAGTAATTGAAAACTGGAAATGGAAAAGTAAAAATGTATTGTCTGCTTTAGTTTGATCTGTAATCTTTGTATAATTGTCTAGAAATGTATGTGAAGAGAAAATTAGGGCAGAATTGGCAACTGTCTCATAAGCCCTGGAAAGCTCTAGATAGAATAGGTGCTTTATGGGTATTTGCACATGATGGCTTTTTCAGGTGGATTCTAAGAGGTTTCTTCAAGATGTGAATGGGACATTGTGAGAAGGGGAAAAAGCCATAGAAAATGTGGTGTGTTACTGCGGAAAGGGTGAGACTACAACAGAAATGTGCTGGTTGGCTGTGAATGAATGGTCATCCCATATGATTGTTATCAAAAGTGGTCAAATATGCCGAGGGGGTCTCGAAAATGGCCTAACTTTAAAGGCTTCTCAATCCATCCTGCCCCTTATAGGTGTCCATACCAGTTACCTGATTAGTTCTTTCTTTTTTCTTGATATTGTGAACACAACTGCTATCACAATGTAAATGTTTAAAATAAGAATGAGGCCGACAGGCAGGAGAAAAGACCACAGCATCGGCTTAGAGATATCAAACTGGTTTTCTTTATTTTCCGCAAGGAGCCAACAGCTGTAATCAGACAGAATAGAAGAGATTATAATTCTTACAATCACAATCAGAGCTGAAAAAGAAATAATCAAAGTCAACCAACAACCTACAGTTATGGTAGGTGTTAAATAGTGATCAGGCTCTTTTAATTTTTTTTGTACTTTTGTTTTCCCTTTCCTTCATCTAAGAGTCATAACTTAATTCTTTTAAATGACATAGCCAAATGAGTTTGATTTTTGCAGGATGGGTTGTACTTTTGAATTGCACCATTAATTTTATAAAATGATGTACTGAAAAATAGGAAAAACAATTGACAGTGCATTGAACTGATGAAAAAAAAAAACAGTTCCAATCTTGCTTTTTTTGTTCTTGTTTTACAATGTTCACTGCACGGTGAACTGAAAACATTTCATCAGGTCAGTTAATTACGACAACATCAAACTTTTAATCCTCCTTTATATAAAATGTATACAGCGGGTAAAATAAGTATTGAACACATCACTCATTTTCTAAGAAAATATATTTTTAAAAATGCCGTTGACATGAATTTCTCACCAGATATTGATAACAACCCATCTAATCCACACAGACAAGGATATCAAACCATAGATGTCCATAAATTTAGTGATGTGTAATAAGAGAAATGACAGAGGGAAAAAATATTGAACATGCTTACTGAAATTTATTTAACACTTCATATAAAAGCCTTTGTTGGTGATGACAGCTTCAAGACACCTCCTGTATGCAGAAACCAGCCGCATGTATGGCTCAGGTGTGATTTTGACCCATTCTTCCACACAAGCACTCTTCAAATCCTGAAGGTACTGTGGGCTCCTTTTGTTAACTTTGAGGTTAGTTCCTTCCATAAATTTTCAATTTGAGTGAGGTTATCTTTACTTTCTTTTTCTGAAACCAATTGAGAGTTTCCTTGGCTGTGTGTTGGGATCATTGTCTTTCTGAAATGTCCACCCTCGTTTCATCTTCATCATCCTGGTAGATGGCAGCAGATTTTTTTTATCAGGAATGTCTTTGTACATTTATTCAGTCATCCTTCCTTCAATTACATGACATTTGCCAGTGCCGTATGCCGAAAAACAGCCCCACGCCATGACGTTCCCACCTTCAAACTTCACTGTTGGTTTGTTGTTTTTGGGGTGATATTCAGTGCCTTTTTGCCTGCAAACATGGTGTGTATTATGGCTTATAAATGGTTCAATTTTTGTCTCATCTGACCAGATTATATTCTCACAGTATTTTACAAGCTTGTCTAAAAGTTAATGAGCAAACTTTAAATGAGTTTGAACATGTTTCTTACTCAGCAATGAAGTCTTTTGTGATGTGTGCATACAGGTTATGGAGGTTGAGTGCATTATTTATTGTTTTCTTTGAAACAGTTGTACCTGCTGATTCCAGGTCTTTCTGTAGCTCTCCACAGGAGGTCCTTAGTTCTTGGCCAACTCTTCTGTTAATTCTTTTTACTCCTCTGCCTGAAATCTTGTGGGGTGCATTTGTTTGTGGTCGATTTAAGGTAAAATTATATTATTTCCACTTCTGGAGTATGGCCCAGACAATACTCACTAAAACTTTTAGTAGTTTAGAAATTCTTCTATAACTAATTCCATGAGTATGTTTTGCAAAAATAAGGTTATAAACATCTTGAGACAGCTCACTGGTTTTACCCATCATGAGATAATTCTTGTGTAGCACCTTGTTAAAGAGACATATTTTTATAGGCCTTCAACAAGTGGCAGGATTACGTTCTAGATATTGATTGATTTCAGCAGGATTCGTAACTTTCCATGGCTTTTTGCACCTCTTTATTTTCATGTGTTCAATACTTTTTAGTTTTTTCCCTGTGTCATTTCTCATTATTATACTTTACTAAATGTATGGCCATCTCTGGTTTGACTACTGATATCTGGTGAGAAACGTATGTCAATTGCACCTTTGGAAATATATTTACTTAGAAAATTGGTAATATGTTCATCACTTATTTCTGTGTGCCCCTGTGTGTATATATATATATATATATATATATATATATATATACATATATATATATATATATATATATATATATATGTATATATATATATATATATACATATATATATATATATATATATTTATTTTTATACATATATTTACATACACATACATATATACATACCTACATACATATACATATTATATATATATATATATATATATATATATATATATATATATATATACATACATCTCTGTGAAAATGATACCAAAAAAAATTATTTCAGGACTTTTTTTCCACCTTTAATGTCACCCACAGTCTGTGCAGTTTCATTGAAAAATACACTGAATCTTTTCGGATAGAAAAAGAAAAATAAAGAACTAAAATATTGTGGTTGCATAAACACGCACAATTTTGAAGTAATGCTTTGTACAAGTACCCTTTGAATTTATGTCAGAGATCAGTATTTTTGACTGCAGGTCTATTGGATTCAGGTCTGGGCTCTAGCTGGCCCATTCTAAAACTTGAATCTTCTTCTGGTGAAGCAATTTCTTTTATTTAGAGGTATGCATCATGGTCATTTTTATGCTGAAAGTTGAACTTCCTCTTTCTTCAGCTTTTTAGCAGGAGCCTGAAGCGTTTGTTGCAAAATTGACTGATATTTAGAACTATTTCGAATTCCTACAACCTTGACTAAAGCCCCAGTTCTAGATGATGAAAAACATTCCCTAAGCATAACGCGGACTTCACTATGCTTCACTGTGGGTATGGTGTTCTTTTGGTGATGCGCAGTGTTGACATTGCAACAAACATGTCTTTTGGAATTATGGCCAAAAAGTATAATTTTGGACTCATCAAACCACGAACTTTTAGCAGATTTGATGTTGTTTTTGAAAAAACACAGCTCTGATTTGATGTTTTTCAAAGTAAGGCTCTGTTCTTACCTCCCTAAACCACAGGCTAGACAGAGGAATACAGGAGATTGTCACATGGAGAACACAACCAATATTTACCAGACATTTCTGCAACTGTTTAAATGTTGCTGTAGGCCACTTGGTAACCAATTTCTGTTTTGTCTTTACACCAATTTTGTTTTTAAACGCTGGTTCTAGGTAATGTCACAGTAATTCAAAATTTAAACCACTTCTTGATGACGTCTTCACAGTGTTCCATGGTATATTTAATGCATTTTAAAAATTTTTTGTACCTTTCTCCTAACTAATTACTTTCAACAATAAGATGTCTTTGCTGTGTTATAAGCTGTTTATGGACCATGGCTTTTGCTGTAAAATGCAACTAAAAAAACCAGGACATTCCTACCAAAACAGCTAAACTTTATGTGGAGTTAATCAAAATCACTGTAAATGATGACAGCTATGTACTGACTGCTATGTAACGTGTTTAAATGTGATTGACTAATTCTGAACACAACTACATCCCGAATTATAGGAGGGTGTTCACACTTATGTAACCACATTATTTTAGTTTTGTTATTTTTCTATATCCTATGGAATCTTTTCTTAGAATTCTGCATTGTGTGAATCTTCAGTAATTTTTCTGTAATTCTTCCTGGAAATGTGTCAATAAACAAATGGGGAGCAGAATGGCATCAGCAATGTGTTAACTGATCATGTTGGATGCTACATGCCCATTGGTCCCCACATTTCAGTACAATAAATGTGTATTTCACTGAATCGTCACTGGCAGAAACTGTATTTTATTAAAAAACAATTAAAAAATAGGGTGATGCTCACATTTTTGTTAGTTACTTCTGGATTTGGATTCAGTTTGGAATGACAAAAACATTTAAGGTGATCCAGTACAGGATTCATTCATTAGATTGGTGACAAAAATCCATTTTTTAACTAGATCAATAAACATTTGCACGTCTTTTTTTATTCAGCCCAAAAAAATCAAAGATCAATTGCATCCATTTTTTTTGCAACTTGATCCATTTTTTTTCTTTTAACATGGAAGTCAGAATCCAGATATTGTTTTTTTTTGCTTTTGTTTTATTTACACCAATTTTTTTTTAATTCGAGCTTTTTTGATGTCTATTTTATGTGTTTGCCTTTCTTGTGTTTGCCATTGTGCACGTTGTTTTTTGGTTTGTTTTTTTTCAAATATTTGCAACTGACATCAATTGTGAAAGGCCAAATTTTTTTGTACAAAGTTAGCGCCATTTTAGCTTAATATGTAATTTTTGTGCTAAAATCTGGCAAAAATGGTTAAGACAAAAATAAAGAGCAATTTGGGTTTAGAGCTAAAGGCATGAAAAAATTTGGAAGAAATCAAAACATTAGAACCACGAGACAAGAAAAAAGTAAAGGGACTTTAAAAAAATGCAAATATTCAATTGGGCCCTCGAATGTTATATTCATAACCATATGTTATTATGTAGTATACATAACACAATAAGTAACATGACACTGACTTTAGGAGTCTAAACATTCTGGAACGATAACATTTTGAGTGTGATAATGTAACTTACAATTCTTTTCGGTTGTAGTTGTTTTCTTCTGAATATGTTGCTGCAATTGTTAAAGTGACAATTATTGCGGGGAGTCCTGAAGATACAGAAAACAAAGTAATGTAATTCCAAGTACAAAGACAGTACAAAGCAATCTAATCGTAGGAGAACCTGTCATTTCTTATGAGTTTTGAAAATAAGCTGTCGTGTGTGTACAAGAGGAACAACCCTATTTCTGGTCTCTTCACTAGTAGATAGAGCAGTAGCGTATCTAGTGGGGTGGGGGCGGAGCAATTGCCTTAGGTGCAGCTGGTAGGGGGGATACCGTAGGCCCTACTAAAACAGCAGTTCAAGGTGTCTCCCAGACAGCTTTTTGTCACCCCCTGGGAGTGAGATTCAGCTGTTCTGCAAGCCCTCTCAGAGAAGAATTAAGCTTCCAGATCCCTAAATTCAATTGTACTTGCATCTCTGAATCACAAATACTAGTGAAGCTCTGACCACTGGAACATTTGAGTCCAGCGACATCAGCAATGTGAACAGGTGAGCTGATCACGTGAGCTGATCACGCTGCTGATGTCACATCTGCACCACATAGGAGGTTCTCAGAGGCAAGGTAAGCGCTTCAAGGGATCCAAAAACACAACAGTTTTATTGGAAAGGAAGTGTTTAAAAGTGAAATCAGTCTGGGGAGAGGGGTCAGGTTGAAACTATGATGTGTGGGGAGACAGTATGGGGAGAAGGATGTGTCAGGAGAAAATGGGGGAAGTGTGTGAGGAGATAGTATGGGGTGGAGAGATATGTGTGAGGTAACAGTGCGGTGCAAAAAGTGAGCAATGTGTGAGAAGATAGTTAAGGAGCGAAGGGAAATGTGTGAGGTGATAGCAAGGGGGATGTGTCAGGAAACAGTTTATCAAAGGGGCAAATGTGTGAGGAGACAATATGGAGAACTTGGAGAATGGGTGAGGAGACAGTATAGGGAGAAGTGAGGAATGTGTGAGGAGACAGTATGGGGAGGAGGGGAATGTGTGAGGAGTCAGTTTGAAGGGGGAATGTCTTTGGAGACAGTGAAAGGTGGCACAGTATAGAGACTGGGAAGTGTATAAAGACGTGGCAGCATTGGGACAATGTGAGGGCAAATCATGGGCATACATACAACTCATGGGCCCCCATAGCAGACATTCTAATTGCCCCAACACACACACACATAAAGAAAAAAATGAATATTCAGCACAGTCACAGAAGAGCATAGTTTAAAACCTTGCAAGCCTTACAAAGTAATTTTCCTCTCATTGAAGCCTTTAGTGTTCCCATGCACTACAACAACCCTTTCATGGCCCACATAAAGTATGCCATCAAAAGTGCCCCCCAGACACAGTATGATACCCCCAAAGTGGATTGCTAACATCATCCTTCATACACAGTTTGTTGACCCTACATTACTCCCCACCCTGTAGAGCAGGGATGTGGAACCTCCTGCTCGCAGGCCATATGCGGCCCGCTATGACCTTTTCTGTGGCCCCCGGGGCAGATTCCCAGTGGCTGCGGTGATCGGGCAGCTGCTCATTTTGTCTATTGCCAGCCGTCAGGCAGCACTGGGGGTGGGACTTCTTCCCTCCCTCTGGCTCCTACATGCTCCCCTGTGAAATTGCAGCTAGAAGCAGAGTGATGGGGGAGGGGCCTGCACAGTACTAAAAAGGAGGCTGTATAGTGCCATGTGTTCTGCCTCTCACCTTCCCGTTTTGTGCACTCTCCTCTGCTGTGCTAGACCTGAACAGCCGAGCACAAAGGTAGAGTGAAAACTAGAATGAAGCCAGCCATTGAGCTGAGCTGCTGCATCCATCTTGCGTCAGGCAGGAACTTGTGCAGCACCTGATCTCACAGGGGCAACTAAGCAGCAGGTACTTATATCTGAGCTGTATATATCAAATGTATGTGACTTCAATGTCCAATGTGTGTGTGTGTTGTGTATACGACGTGTGTGTGTGCTATGTATATGGCGTGTGTGCTATGTATATGGCGTGTGTGTGCTATGTATATGGCGTGTGTGTGCTGTGTATATGGCGTGTGTGTGCTGTGTATACGGCGTGTGTGTGCTGTGTATACGGTGTGTGTGTGCTGTGTATATGGCGTGTGTGTGCTGTGTATATGGCGTGTGTGTGCTGTGTATATGGCGTGTGTGTGCTGTGTCTATGGCGTGTGTGTGCTGTGTATACGGTGTGTGTGTGCTGTGTATATGGCGTGTGTGTGCTGTGTATATGGCGTGTGTGTGCTGTGTATATGGCGTGTGTGTGTGCTGTGTTTGGCACTTAATAAAGTTTAAAATTTTAAGGTTTATTTGTATATCTAATTCCTGGTGTGCACATGTTAAAATGCAGAGCTTTTTTCCTTCTCCTTATGTGCTGTGTATATAACATGTTGAGTGCTGTGTATGGCGTGTGTGTGTGTGTGTGTGTTGGTGTGGTTGTGCTGTATATGGCGTGTGAGTGCTGTGTATGTCGCGGGCGGGGAGGAGGGTGCCAGCACACTACGCTCACCCCTTCTGCTCGGGTCCGGCGGCCACTGCTCAGTGGTGGCTCGAGCTGTAGGCCGGATCCCGGGGGTTTCTCGAGCGGCACTCCTCACCCATGAGTGAAAGGGGTTGGTTGGGTGTGGGGATTGTTTATTGTCCGTGACGCCACCCACGGTTGTGGTGATTTCACCACCGCTGCTCAATATGGGGATCCCGGGGATGGTGATGCGGAGCAGCCAGGTGTTGTGTTGCCCCTCCGTGGGTAGGGGTTGGTGATCCCGGGGCCCGGTGATGGTGTGGGAGATGCAGGGCCTGGTGGGCGCAGGGACGCGGGGGCAGCGCTGTGCCTTGTGGCACTGTGGTACTCACTCAGCCTGAGACGATGACACAGTTTGTACGGTAAACCAAACGGCTGGTAAGACGGTCCCACGGACGGCTGCAATTGCTCTCCCAGTAGGTGACGGTGATGTCCCTCTTCCTTGCACCTTTGTGTACTTGTTGGTTGCGATGGGTCCCCACCGGTAACCCGCTCCCCGGCTTCAAGCTGGACCGGGGGAGCTCTACTCTTTGCCCGCAGGCGCTGGCCCTCAAAAACTGGTGCCCTGGCGGTGGCGGTGTCTCTGTTGTACAGGTTGGGCTGTTGCCTTCACTCGGGACTTGGTTGTTGGGGGATCTACGTCCCCTTCACTGACGGATTCGGCAATTTACGGCGACTCCAAGCCTTGCCGGGGTCCGAGAGGCCCCTGCCCTGGTGCTGACTGTCCTTCGGAACACTGCTCCAGACCACCGGGCACACAGCCTACGGGGTCCTTCCAGGAACTTCCAAACGGTCCCCCTCCAGACAGTCACCGCCGTTGCTGACCTTGCTGACCTGTCCTGCACTTAGCTGGACTCTTCAGGCTTTACACACTCCTTCTGTTCTGTCAACACTCTTGCTTTCCTCCTTTACTACTTTTCTTTCCT
The DNA here is from genome assembly GCF_048569485.1 of Anomaloglossus baeobatrachus. NCBI lineage: Eukaryota > Metazoa > Chordata > Amphibia > Anura > Aromobatidae > Anomaloglossus > Anomaloglossus baeobatrachus. The sequence continues at coordinate 89,553,783 of NC_134354.1, read as the reverse complement.
TACTTGCACTTAGCTTATCTGCTCCAGCCCTGCCTGGGCTACTCCTCCACTCCTTCCACTTCCTCCTCCCTGACTAGACTCCAACTCTAGACTGCCTGGTACTTCCCGCCTCCAGAGCTGTGATCTCCTCGGTGGGCGGAGCCAACCGCCTGGCCCACCCCCTGGTGTGAATCATCAGCCTCTGGAGGAAGGCAACAAGGATTTTTGGTTAGCTTAGATGTGCCTACCTGGGATGTAGGGTGTGATGGTGTGTGACCTGTGTCCCCTGGCTTGCCCAGGGCGACACATTCCCCCTTAGCAAAATGCAGACCGTCCGCGGGCTGCCGTCCAACACCGGTTTTATTTTTCTGAAAAAGATAACATGGTAACGGTAACATATATACATTTTCAATAACTCTTCCCAAAACGGGAGGCACATTTCTTTAACGTTGCATAACGGTTTACGGTTATGGTTTCCGCTCTCTCCCACCCAAGCAACCTGACCCTGATGCTGCCCCTAAAGCCCAGGCAGCACCCCTTGACCCACAGTCCAGCACACGGTACCCGAGTGGGATCTGTCCTTCCCTCCAGAGGGTAGCCACCGGTTCCTTTGGTGGCTGGGCCCCAGCCTGCTCTGCTGAGGGCCCTCCCTCCAACCTGCCTCTCCGGAGGCGGCATTGCGGAAAACGGTAACGGCAAACAACATATTTACAAGCCACTAACGTTTGTGGGTGCCCTGCAAGTTCACGGGCTTGTCCATGGATAGTCCTCCATGCAAAACTTTTTAAACGGACCCCACAGGGACAACGGTGCCGGCTCCGGCCGGTTGCAAATCAACAAAGCAAATCAGGTGACTTCTTCGGTAATTTCACTTATCATTCTTTCAAACAAACTTGTAAACATGCTGACTGGTGGTCCCAACGGGGACTGTGCAGCGGCACTCCGCTGCCTTTTGCGGCTCAACAGTCCATTCTCACTCGTGGGGCTCTAGTGCCACCTTCACATGGTGCACCGCTCTGGACCCCAATGGTAGCTCGCTGCAGGCGATCTTCTTCCATATTCATGCGGGCATGCACATCCGCTCTACACCCCTCTCGGGCATCGATCTCCCTGCGCAGCTGATGTTGCCGCCGCTCCCAGCCGGGAGTACTTTCTGTTCGCTCCGGTTCAGCGTGTGCGGGGGACGGACCCAGCCAGAGTCCCTCCGTGTCGGCTACGACCGGCACCTTCAGTAATGAGGGACCCCGCTGTGACATGGCCTCCTCTGCCTCCTGGCAGCTGCATCCCCGCCGTGCCTCCGGTGCATCTTTGCTGAGCTTCTTCCATAGAAGCGGTTCAGGGTGGTCATGAGCTTCTGCTGCAGGTCGGTCCGCCGGGGCGGATTGGCAGGGTACCGCTACCGGTGGTGGTGGTAGCGGGCCTAGTGGCGGGGCAGCAGCAGCTAACGCGGGTAGCGGGAGAGGCAGCAGGGTGAACGGGTGTAGGCCGGGCCCCTCAGCCGCAGCGGCCGATCCCTCGGGAATACAGGGACGTGGGTCTCTTACCCGTTCCTCCAAATCTTCCTCCACCTCGCATCTCCACATAGCAGCCACCACTTCCACCATGTTGGCCTCCCACTCCTCCAGGAGGAGCTGCATGCGGACCTGCAGACGGCTGCTTAGTTGGGCGGTCCGGACTTCCATCCACGCCGCCATGCCTGGCGCGGGGACCACTGTGTTGTTGGTCGGACTCAGCATCTTTAGCAGCGGCCTCTTCCAGGAACCAATAAATGGCCGCAGGGACCTGGCGTCCCTGCTTCCACAGCCGCGCTCACATGCGGCCAGCCGCCATTTCGTCCCCCTTAGCTCTTTCCGGCCCCTCCTCTCTCGGGGCGGGGTTTTGGCCTTCGCGCCTCTGCTACTCGAGAAGACGCTCGAGCGGGAACTTTTCGCGCCAAAGATGGCGGCTTCTGAAATTTTTCAGCGGTAGGATCCTGTTCGTGACGCCAAGTTGTCGCGGGCGGGGAGGAGGGTGTCAGCACACTACGCTCACCCCCTCCTGCTCGGGTCCGGCGGTCGCTGCTCAGTGGTGGCTCGAGCTGTAGGCCGGATCCCGGGGGTTTCTCGAGCGGCACTCCTCGCCCGTGAGTGAAAGGGGTTGGTTGGGTGTGGGGATTGTTTATTGTCCGTGACGCCACCCACGGTTGTGGTGATTTCACCACCGCTGCTCAATATGGGGATCCCGGGGATGGTGATGCGGAGCAGCCAGGTGTTGTGTTGCCCCTCCGTGGGTAGGGGTTGGTGATCCCGGGGCCCGGTGATGGTTTGGGAGATGCAGGGCCTGGTGGGCGCAGGGACGCGGGGGCAGCGCTGTGCCTTGCGGCACTGTGGTACTCACTCAGCCTGAGACGATGACACAGTTTGTATGGTAAACCAAACGGCTGGTAAGACGGTCCCACGGACGGCTGCAATTGCTCTCCCAGTAGGTGACGGTGATGTCCCTCTTCCTTGCACCTTTGTGTACTTGTTGGTTGCGATGGGTCCCCACCGGTAACCCGCTCCCCGGCTTCAAGCTGGACCGGGGGAGCTCTACTCTTTGCCCGCAGGCGCTGGCCCTCAGAAACTGGTGCCCTGGCGGTGGCGGTGTCTCTGTTGTACAGGTTGGGCTGTTGCCTTCACTTGGGACTTGGTTGTTGGGGGATCTACGTCCCCTTCACTGACGGATTCGGCAATTTACGGCGACTCCAAGCCTTGCCGGGGTCCGAGAGGCCCCTGCCCTGGTGCTGACTGTCCTTCGGAACACTGCTCCAGACCACCGGGCACACAGCCTACGGGGTCCTTCCAGGAACTTACAAACGGTCCCCCTCCAGACAGTCACCGCCGTTGCTGACCTTGCTGACCTGTCCTGCACTTAGCTGGACTCTTCAGGCTTTACACACTCCTTCTGTTCTGTCAACACTCTTGCTTTCCTCCTTTACTACTTTTCTTTCCTTACTTGCACTTAGCTTATCTGCTCCAGCCCTGCCTGGGCTACTCCTCCACTCCTTCCACTTCCTCCTCCCTGACTAGACTCCAACTCTAGACTGCCTGGTACTTCCCGCCTCCAGAGCTGTGATCTCCTCGGTGGGCGGAGCCAACCGCCTGGCCCACCCCCTGGTGTGAATCATCAGCCTCTGGAGGAAGGCAACAAGGATTTTTGGTTAGCTTAGATGTGCCTACCTGGGATGTAGGGTGTGATGGTGTGTGACCTGTGTCCCCTGGCTTGCCCAGGGCGACACATTCCCCCTTAGCAAAATGCAGACCGTCCGCGGGCTGCCGTCCAACACCGGTTTTATTTTTCTGAAAAAGATAACATGGTAACGGTAACATATATACATTTTCAATAACTCTTCCCAAAACGGGAGGCACATTTCTTTAACCCCTTTACGACCTTGGACGGATCTATCCGTCCAGGATCGTGTCCCGTTAAGCCCCGCCCCCTGCCGCGGGCAGGCGGCGTGGATCGGCACACATATCAGCTGTTTTCAACAGCTGACATGTGTGCCTGCTAGCCGCGGGTGGAATCGCTTCCACCCGCGGCCATTAACCCCTTAAATCTTGCTGCCAAAGTCTGGCAGCAAGATTTAAATGCGCGCGGCCATGTTTGTTACTTACCGCCGCCCCCACCGGAAGTCACGTGTGTTATCACGTGACTATCGGTGGTTGCCATCGTAGCACAGGGTCATGTGATGACGCCTGCTGCTATGATCTTTCACTTTCATTTTCCCTCGGCCGAGAGCAGAGGGAAAACCAAAGTGAGTGAATCTGCTGATTACAGCGGTATTGCTGTGATCAGCAGATAGCGATCAGCGATCGGATTGCTGATTGCTATAGCCCCCTAGGGGGACTAGTAAAATAAAAAAAAAAAGTAAAAAAAAAAGTTTTAAAAAATAAAAAAAAAAACAAAAAACCTAAAAGTTCAAATCACCCCCCTTTCCCCCCATTGAAAATTAAAGGGTTAAAAAATAAATAAATATACACATATTTGGTATCGCCGCGTTCAGAAATGCCCGATCTATCAAAATATAAAATCAATTATTCTGATTGGTAAACGGCGTAGTGGCAAAAAAATTCCAAACGCCAAAATTACGTTTTTTGGTCGCCGCAAGTTTTGCGCAAAATGCAATAACAGGCGATCAAAACGTAGCATCTGCGCAAAAATGGTACCATTATAAACGTCAGCTCGAGACGCAAAAAATAAGCCATCACTGAGCCATAGATCCCAAAAAATAAGAACTCTACGTGTTTCGGAAAATGGCGCAAAACGTGCGCCACTTTTATTGGACAAACTTGTGAATTTTTTTTAACCCCTTAGATACAAGTAAACCTATACATGTTTGGTGTCTACAAACTCGCACCGACCTGAGGCATCACACCCACACATCAGTTTTACCATATAGTGAACACCGTGAATAAAATATCCCAAAAACTATTGTATGATCCCACTTTTTTTGCAATTTTTCCGCACTTGGAATTTTTTTGCCGTTTTCCAGTACACTATATGGTAAAACTTATAATTTCATTTAAAAGTACAACTCGTCCCGCAAAAAACAAGCCCTCATATGGCAAGATTGACGGAATAATAAAAAAGTTACGGCTCTTGGAAGAAAAGGAGCAAAAAACAAAAACGCAAAAACGGAAAGTGCCCGGGGGCTGAAGGGGTTAACGTTGCATAACGGTTTACGGTTATGGTTTCCGCTCTCTCCCACCCAAGCAACCTGACCCTGATGCTGCCCCTAAAGCCCAGGCAGCACCCCTTGACCCACAGTCCAGCACACGGTACCCGAGTGGGATCTGTCCTTCCCTCCAGAGGGTAGCCACCAGTTCCTTTGGTGGCTGGGCCCCAGCCTGCTCTGCTGAGGGCCCTCCCTCCAACCTGCCTCTCTGGAGGCGGCATTGCGGAAAACGGTAACAGCAAACAACATATTTACAAGCCACTAACGTTTGTGGGTGCCCTGCAAGTTCACGGGCTTGTCCATGGATAGTCCTCCATGCAAAACTTTTTAAACGGACCCCACAGGGACAACGGTGCCGGCTCCGGCCGGTTGCAAATCAACAAAGCAAATCAGGTGACTTCTTCGGTAATTTCACTTATCATTCTTTCAAACAAACTTGTAAACATGCTGACTGGTGGTCCCAACGGGGACTGTGCAGCGGCACTCCGCTGCCTTTTGCGGCTCAACAGTCCATTCTCACTCGTGGGGCTCTAGTGCCACCTTCACATGGTGCACCGCTCTGGACCCCAATGGTAGCTCGCTGCAGGCGATCTTCTTCCATATTCATGCGGGCATGCACACCCGCTCTACACCCCTCTCGGGCATCGATCTCCCTGCGCAGCTGATGTTGCCGCCGCTCCCAGCCGGGAGTACTTTCTGTTCGCTCCGGTTCAGCGTGTGCGGGGGACGGACCCAGCCAGAGTCCCTCCGTGTCGGCTACGACCGGCACCTTCAGTAATGAGGGACCCCGCTGTGACATGGCCTCCTCTGCCTCCTGGCAGCTGCATCCCCGCCGTGCCTCCGGTGCATCTTTGCTGAGCTTCTTCCATAGAAGCGGTTCAGGGTGGTCATGAGCTTCTGCTGCAGGTCGGTCCGCCGGGGCGGATTGGCAGGGTACCGCTACCGGTGGTGGTGGTAGCGGGCCTAGTGGCGGGGCAGCAGCAGCTAACGCGGGTAGCGGGAGAGGCAGCAGGGTGAACGGGTGTAGGCCGGGCCCCTCAGCCGCAGTGGCCGATCCCTCGGGAATACAGGGACGTGGGTCTCTTACCCGTTCCTCCAAATCTTCCTCCACCTCGCATCTCCACATAGCAGCCACCACTTCCACCATGTCGGCCTCCCACTCCTCCAGGAGGAGCTGCATGCGGACCTGCAGACGGCTGCTTAGTTGGGCGGTCCGGACTTCCATCCACGCCGCCATGCCTGGCGCGGGGACCACGGTGTTGTTGGTCGGACTCAGCATCTTTAGCAGCAGCCTCTTCCAGGAACCAATAAATGGCCGCAGGGACCTGGCGTCCCTGCTTCCACAGCCGCGCTCACATGCGGCCAGCCGCCATTTCGTCCCCCTTAGCTCTTTCCGGCCCCTCCTCTCTCGGGGCGGGGTTTTGGCCTTCGCGCCTCTGCTACTCGAGAAGACGCTCGAGCGGGAACTTTTCGCGCCAAAGATGGCGGCTTCTGAAATTTTTCAGCGGTAGGATCCTGTTCGTGACGCCAAGTTGTCGCGGGCGGGGAGGAGGGTGTCAGCACACTACGCTCACCCCCTCCTGCTCGGGTCCGGCGGTCGCTGCTCAGTGGTGGCTCGAGCTGTAGGCCGGATCCCGGGGGTTTCTCGAGCGGCACTCCTCGCCCGTGAGTGAAAGGGGTTGGTTGGGTGTGGGGATTGTTTATTGTCCGTGACGCCACCCACGGTTGTGGTGATTTCACCACCGCTGCTCAATATGGGGATCCCGGGGATGGTGATGCGGAGCAGCCAGGTGTTGTGTTGCCCCTCCGTGGGTAGGGGTTGGTGATCCCGGGGCCCGGTGATGGTTTGGGAGATGCAGGGCCTGGTGGGCGCAGGGACGCGGGGGCAGCGCTGTGCCTTGCGGCACTGTGGTACTCACTCAGCCTGAGACGATGACACAGTTTGTACGGTAAACCAAACGGCTGGTAAGACGGTCCCAATTGCAATTGCTCTCCCAGTAGGTGACGGTGATGTCCCTCTTCCTTGCACCTTTGTGTACTTGTTGGTTGCGATGGGTCCCCACCGGTAACCCGCTCCCCGGCTTCAAGCTGGACCGGGGGAGCTCTACTCTTTGCCCGCAGGCGCTGGCCCTCAGAAACTGGTGCCCTGGCGGTGGCGGTGTCTCTGTTGTACAGGTTGGGCTGTTGCCTTCACTTGGGACTTGGTTGTTGGGGGATCTACGTCCCCTTCACTGACGGATTCGGCAATTTACGGCGACTCCAAGCCTTGCCGGGGTCCGAGAGGCCCCTGCCCTGGTGCTGACTGTCCTTCGGAACACTGCTCCAGACCACCGGGCACACAGCCTACGGGGTCCTTCCAGGAACTTCCAAATGGTCCCCCTCCAGACAGTCACCGCCGTTGCTGACCTTGCTGACCTGTCCTGCACTTAGCTGGACTCTTCAGGCTTTACACACTCCTTCTGTTCTGTCAACACTCTTGCTTTCCTCCTTTACTACTTTTCTTTCCTTACTTGCACTTAGCTTATCTGCTCCAGCCCTGCCTGGGCTACTCCTCCACTCCTTCCACTTCCTCCTCCCTGACTAGACTCCAACTCTAGACTGCCTGGTACTTCCCGCCTCCAGAGCTGTGATCTCCTCGGTGGGCGGAGCCAACCGCCTGGCCCACCCCCCTGGTGTGAATCATCAGCCTCTGGAGGAAGGCAACAAGGATTTTTGGTTAGCTTAGATGTGCCTACCTGGGATGTAGGGTGTGATGGTGTGTGACCTGTGTCCCCTGGCTTGCCCAGGGCGACACATGTACAGTATACAGTATCTCCTGTGCATGTGTACTGTATATGGCCAGTGTGTGTTGTGGGCGGTGTACAATATGACCAGTGTGTCAGAGCTGTGTGTGTATGTACAGTGTCTCCTGTGTGATAGATATGATTTACCAATCATGAAGAGTTGCCTGCGCTCCAGAAAAAGACAAACCTGGAAAAGCAGTTGTGAGAAGCAAATATCACAGCCGCACCAAAGAGAAGCAGCTTCGGCCACCAAAGTAGAAGTCTAGGGGTGAGTTAATTGTTTGACCAATTTATAGCCAGGTCATTTTCAAGTTGCTAATTTTTTTATCGCCCCCGAAGGTTGGTAACATTTTCCAAATGGCCACCGGCAGTAAATAGGTTCCCCACCCCTGCTGTAGAATATGGTTTCACCAGTGACCCCAACACAGTATGATGGCAACCAACACAGCTCTCCATACAGTATTAGGCTACTTTCACACTTGCGTTCAGCGCAGTCCGTCACTATGGAGAATAGCGCAGTCCGTTAACGCACTGTGCTATTCTCCATAGACTTGTATGGATGACGCACTGTAACGCAAGTGTCAGCGTTGCATCCGCTGGACGACGCAGCATCGTTATTTTGACGCTGCATCGGGCGGATGGAACGCTGCATGCATCTTTTTTTTTTTTTTCTTTTTTTTTTTAAAATCACAAACTTTATTTTTTTTCTCGGTGGCCGAACGTTCAGCTGAGCGCTCGGCCGCCGGCATGTCAGGGCACTCAGCTGAGTGCTCGGCCGCCGGCATGTCAGGGCACTCAGCTGAGCGCTCGCCCGCCGGCATGTCAGGGCACTCAGCTGAGCGCTCGGCCGCCGGCATGTCAGGGCACTCAGCTGAGCGCTCGGCCGCCGGCATGTCAGGGCACTCAGCTGAGCGCTTGGCCACCGGCATGTCAGGGCACTCAGCTGAGCGCTCGACCGCCGGCATGTCAGGGCACTCAGCTGAGCGCTCGGCCGCCGGCATGTCAGGGCACTCAGCTGATCGCCCGGCCGCCGGCATGTGAGAGCGCTCGGCCGCCGGCTATTAAGAGCGATCAGCTGATCATTCACAATAGTCAGCTGCCGGTACTGTAAAGAAGAAAAAATAAATAAATAACGCTTTCCGTTATTTTGTACGATCCGTAGCATTGCGTTGTGCCACTATATGCAACGCATCCGTTGCATCCGTCACACAACACAGTGCTACGGAAGCCGTCCAACGCAAGTGTGAAACTAGCCTTACTGATTCGAGAAAGGGAAGGACAAGACGATGGCCTCAGTGTGAGTGACGGTCCTGAATTCTGAGGCTACCTCTGTAGGGTCAGGACTAGTCCAGAGCTCATCTCAGAGGGCTTGGAAAAGCCATCAGGAGATCAAATAGAAAAGGAGTTGAAAGAGGGAACATTACCAGAGTACCAGAGGTTTATGTCAAAGCAGCCAGGAAGAGAGGATGTCGGGCATCATGTCTGCCATGAAGGTATTAAATGCAAGTAAAGAAAGTTTGGTTATGAAAATCCTGGTGTGGTCTATTTCCTTCACAGTGACTTTAGCATCTACAGAAACCGTTGGAGCCCCCCAGGGGCAGTCTGAGTATTGTACACTGTCTCCAGGTACATGCACTCATTCAGCAACATCTTAACGAAGAAATCCTATAGAAGCCTAGGCTAAATGAGGGCTCTACTCATAAATAGATAGACCTTTAAGAGTATGAGTATACCGTCCCTGACAGACGTTCTGTCGCTTATCCATGTTATGTAAATAAAAGCTTATAACCTGACTTTAAATTCATCTAATACTAGTTTACATCCTCACCTGTGCTCACTAAATGATTGGTTAATTAGTAGGTGTGTATAAAAAGAAACCCAGCACCCCAGACCTTCAGTTGAACTGCAACTTGACCTCTGACAACATGCCAAAAATCTATCCTGTGACCAAAGCCTTGATTACCAAGAGGCTAAAGAACAGATCCACTGCAGAGGTGGCTGGCACCTTTAATGTATCTCAGTGTCAAGTACAAAGAATTAAAAAAAGATTTGAAGAGACTGGACATGTTTTTGACAAGCCCAGGTCCAGCAGACCCCGCAAGACCACTGCTCACGAGGAACGTTTGTTGGTTAGACAATCCAAAGCCAGCCCCTCTTTTACTGCAGCAGAGCTCCAAAAGAAATGGTCACCTCAAGTCCCTGTGTCAACTAGAACAGTTTGTAGGATTCTGTCTCAAAATTGCCTCCATGGTTGAATCAGTACCCAGAAGCCAGCACTAAACAAAAGGCAATTAAAAAAATGTGTAGCATTTGCCAAGTCCCACAGCCTGCTAAACAGATGGACACTGGAAATGTAGCAGAAGGTGGATTTCTCTCATGAATCTTCAGTTGAATTACACCCCAGCTGCCGCAAAAACTGCAGGAGACCTACTGGAGCCCGTATAGATCCAGAAAACAGTTAAGTGTGGTGGTGGAAAGATCATAGTCTGGGGTTACATTCAGTATGGGGGTGTGCAAAACATTTGCAAGGTGGAAGGCAATATCAATAGCCTAAAATATCAAGAAGTATTAGCTACCAATTACATTACCAATCATAAAAGGGGTCAAATTCTGCAAAAGGATGGTGCTCCATCTCATACATCCATCTCTACAACAAAGTTCCTCCTGGCAAAGAAGATCAAGGTGTTCAAGGACTGGCCAGCCCAGTCACCAGACATGAACATCATTGAACATGTTTGGGGCATTATGAAAGAGGAAGCTTGGAAGACAAAACCAAAGAATTTAGATGACTCTGGGAGGCATGTAAGACTGCATTCTCTGCTATTCCTAATGACTTCATCAATAAATTGTATGAATCATTGTTGAACCGCATGGATGCAGTCCTTCAAGCTCATTGAAGTCACACAAAATATTAAATATGGCTCTAATAGCACCACAACTTCATTCACTAATGTTATGCAACATATCTTTGTATTAGAAGTTAATTATTTGTTTGAATTTCACATTACTTTCTGTGGGCAACAAAACTTGTTTTGCCAAAATCTGACCTTTCTGTGTTCATTAAATGATCAATATTTCAGCTTTGCAGCAACTTTATTTTCATAACCTAAACCAAATTTGGGAGGGTTTCAGCTTTCAAAAGAGTAATTTATGAAACCAATGGATCAATTTAAAGTCAGGTTATAAGCTTTTATTTACATAACACGGATAAGCGACAGAACTTCTGTCAGGGACTGTAGGAGCCGAACCAAAAAATTCCATATATACAGTCATATGAAAAAGTTTGGGCACCCCCTATTAATGTTAACCTTTTTCTTTATAACAATTTGGGCTTTTGCAACAGCTATTTCAGTTTCATATATCTAATAACTGATGGACTGAGTGATATTTCTGGATTGAAATGAGGTTTATTGTACTAACAGAAGATGTGCAATCCGCATTTAAACAAAATTTGATCGGTGCAAAAGTATGGGCACCTCAACATAAAAGTGACATTAATATTTTTTAGATCCTCCTTTTGCAAAAATAACAGCCTCTAGTCACTTCCTGTAGCTTTTAATGAGTTCCTGGATCCTGGATGAAGGTATATTTGACCATTCCTGTTTACAAAACAATTCCAGTTCAGTTAAGTTTGATGGTCGCCGAGCATGGACAGCACGCTTCAAATCATCCCACAGATGTTCAATGATATTCAGGTCTGGGGACTGGGATGGCCATTCCAGAACATTGTAATTGTTCCTCTGCATGAATGCCTGAGTAGATTTGGAGCGGTGTTTTGGATCATTGTCTTGCTGAAATATCCATCCCCTGCGTAACTTCAACTTCGTCACTGATTCTTGCACATTATTGTCAAGGATCTGCTGATACTGAGTTGAATCCATGCGACCCTCAACTTTAACAAGATTCCCGGTGCCAGCATTGGCCACACAGCCCTAAAGCATGATGGGACCTCCACCAAATTTTACTGTGGGTAGCAAGTGCTTTTCTTGGAATGCTGTGTTTTTTGCCTCCATGCAGAACACCTTTTTGTATGACCAAACAACTCAATCTTTGTTTCATCAGTCCACAGGACCTTCTTCCAAAATGTAACTGGTTTGTCCAAATGTGCTTTTGCATACCTCAGGTGACTCTGTTTGTGGCGTGCTTGCAGAAACGGCTTCTTTCGCATCACTCTCCCATACAGCTTCTCCTTGTGCAACGTGCGCTGTATTGTTGACCGATGCACATTGACACCATCTGCAGCAAGTTGAAGCTGCAGATTTTTGGAGGTGGTCTGTGGATTGTGCTTGACTGTTCTCACCATTCTTCTTCTCTGCCTTTCTGATATTTTTCTTGGCCTTACACTTCTGGGCTTAAGAAGAACTGTACCTGTGTTCTTCCATTTCCTTACTATGTTCCTCACAGTGGAAACGGACAGTTTAAATCTCTGAGACAACTTTTTGTATCCTTCCCCTGAACAACTATGTTGAATAATCTTTGTTTTCAGATCATTTGAGAGTTGTTTTGAGGAGCCCATGATGCCACTCTTCATAGGAGATTCAAATAGGAGAACTACTTGCAAGTGGCCACCTTAAATACCTTTTCTCATGATTGGATACACCTGCCTATGAAGTTCAAAGCTCAATGAGGTTACAAAACCAATTTAGTGCTTTAGTAAGTCAGTAAAAAGTAGTTAGGAGTGTTCAAATCAAGAAATTGATAAGGATGCCCATACTTTTGCACCGGTCAAATTTTGTTTAAATGAAGATTGCACATTTTCTGTTATTACAATAAACCTCATTTCAATCCAGAAATATTACTGAGTCCATCAGTTATTAGATATATGAAACTGAAATAGCTGTTGCAAAAACCCAAATTGTTATAAAGAAAAAAGGTTAACATTAATAGGGGTGCCCAAACTTTTTCATATGACTGTAAAATAAATTATATTTCAACATTTAAAAACAATAAAATAAAAGAAGAGGTCACGCATAATAAACCCAGACGGTTGTATGGTGCACTATATCATATTTATTCTATTTCCTCAGACTTTATCCATATAAATAAAATTTAAAGCTTTTTTTCTAGCATGTGTACATGCAGTAAGATTTGTCTTAAACTTTTATTTCTGTGAATTCTGATAAGTCTGTGAAATGTATCGCCATCTTGTGGATACTTGGTTGAATTAATGCTTTTTCTTCCCCAGTGATCCAATATTATTGATAGAGTGACTTTGTGTATCACACATACAGTGAAGGAAATAAGTGTTTGAACCCTTGCTGATTTTGTAAGTGTGCCCACTGACAAAGACATGAACAGTCTATAATTTTAAGGGTAGGTTAATTTTAACAGTGAGAGATAGAATATGCAGAATAAAATCCAGAAAGTCACATTGTATAAATTATATCAATTTATTTGCATTTTAAAGAGAGAAATAAGTATTTGATCCCCTGCCAGCCATTAAGAATTCTGGCTCATACAGAACAGTTAGACACTGCTAATCAACTCGATACCTGCATTAAAGACAGCTGTCTTAAATTGTCACCTGTGTAAAAGACTCCTGTCCACAGACTAGATTAATCAGTCAGATTCTAACCTCTACAACATGGGCAAAACCAAAGCTTTCTAAGGATGTCAGGGACAAGATCATAGACATGCACAAGGCTGGAATGGGCTACAAAACCATAAGTAAGACGCTAGGTGAGAAGGAGACAACTGCTGGTGCAATAGTAAGAAAATGGAAGCAATACAAAATGAGTGTCAATCGACATCAATCTAGGGCCCCATGCAAAATCTCACCTCGTGGGGTATCCAGGATCATGAGGAAAGTGAGAGATCAGCCTAAAACTACACAGGGGGGAACTTGTTAATGATCTCAAGGCAGCTGGGACCACTATCACCTAGAAAACCATTGATAAATTACAATTCCACTGCTCAAGAAGGCACGTGTGCAGACCCATCTGAAGTTTGCTAATGAACACCTGGATGATTCTTAGAGTGATTGGGAGAAGATGCTGTGGTCAGATGAGACAAAAATTGAGCTCTTTGGCCTTAACTCAAGTCACCGTGTTTGGAGGAAGATAAACGCTGCCTATGACCCAAAGAATACTGTCCCCACTTTCAAGCATGGAGGTGGAAACATTATGTTTTGGAGGTGTTTCTCTGCTAAGGGCACAGGACTACTTCACCACATAAATGGGACAATGGAATGAGGCATGTACCGTAAAATCCTGAGTGACAATCTCCTTCCCCCTGCCAGGACATTAACCCCTTCAGCCCCCAGCCTGTTTTCACCTTAAAGACCCGGCCATTTTTTGCAATTTTGACCAGTGTCACTTTGACAGGTTATAACTCTGGAACACTTCAACGGATCCTGGCGATTCTTAAATTGTTTTTTCGTGACATATTGTACTTCATGTCAGTGGTAAATTTAGGCCGATATGTTTTGCGTTTATTTGTGAAAATTTCGGAAATTTGGCGAAAATTTTGAAAATTTTGCAATTTTCAAAATTTGAAATTTTATGCCCATAAATCTGAGAGATATGTCACACAAAAAAGTTACTAAATAACATTTCCCACATGTCTACTTTACACCAGCGCAATTTTTGAAAAAAAAAAAAATTCCGTTAGGAAGTTAGAAGGGTTCAAAGTTCATCACCAATTTCTAATTTTTCCAACAAAATTTACAAAAAAAAATTTTTTAGGTACCACATCACATTTGGAGTGATTTAAGAAACCTAGGCGACAGAAAATACCCAAAAGTGACCCAATTCTAAAATCTGCACCCCTCACTCTGCTCAAAACCACATCCAAGAAGTTTATTAACCCTTTAGGAGCTTCACAGTAACCAAAGCAATGTAGACGAAAAAATGAAAATTTTACTTTTTTAACACAAAAATGTTACTTTAGCCATAAAAATTAGTATTTTCACAAGGGTATCAGGAAAATTGCATCATAAAATGTATCGTGCATTTTCTCCTGAGTACGCAGATACCCCATATGTGGTGGTAATCAAATGTTTGGGCACACAGCAGGACTCGGAAGGCAAGGAGCGCCATTTGAATTTTTGAGTGCAAAATTAGCTGCACTCATTAGCGGACGCCATGTCGGGTTTGAAGACTCCCCGAGGTGCCTAAACAATGGAGCTCACCCATAAGTGACCCCATTTTGGAAACTAGAGCCCTCAAATATTTTTTCTAGATGTTTGATGTGCACTTTGAACCCCTGGGGGCTTCACAGAAGTTTATAACGTTGAGCCGTGAAAAGAAAAAAAATTTTTTTTACCACAAAACTGTTGCTTCAACCAGGTAGCTTTTTTTATCACAAGGATATCAGGAAAAAATGCACCATAAAATGTATTGTGCATTTTCTCCTGAGTACGCAGATACCCCATATGTGGTGGTAATCAAATGTTTGGGCACACAGCAGGACTCGGAAGGCAAGGAGCGCCATTTGAATTTTTGAGTGCAAAATTAGCTGCACTCATTAGCGGACGCCATGTCGGGTTTGAAGACTCCCCGAGGTGCCTAAACAATGGAGCTCCCCCATAAGTGACCCCATTTTGGAAACTAGAGCCCTCAAATATTTTTTCTAGATGTTTGATGTGCACTTTGAACCCCTGGGGGCTTCACAGAAGTTTATAACGTTGAGCCGTGAAAAGAAAAAAAATTTTTTTTACCACAAAACTGTTGCTTCAACCAGGTAGCTTTTTTTATCACAAGGGTATCAGGAAAAAATGCACCATAAAATGTATTGTGCATTTTCTCCTGAGTACGCAGATACCCCATATGTGGTGGTAATCAAATGTTTGGGCGCACGGCAGGACTCGGAAGGCAAGGAGCGCCATTTCACAGCAAAATTGGTTGGAATTATTAGCGGACGCCATGTTGCGTTTGGAGACCCCCCTGAAGTGCCTAAACAATGGAGCTCCCCCACAATTGACCCCATTTTGGAAACTAGACCCCTCATGAAATTTATCTAGCTGTTTAGTGAGCACTTTGAACCCCTGGAGGCTTCACAAACGTTTGTAATGTTCAGCCGTGAAAATATTTTATTCTTTTTTTTACCACAAAATTGTTTTTTCAAACAGGTAGCTTTTTTCCACAAGGGTATGAGGAAAAAATGCACCATAAAATGTATTGTGCAATTTCTCCTGAGTACGACGATACCTCATATGTGGTGGAAATCAATTGTTTGGGCGTACGGCGGGGCTCAGAAGAGAAGGAGCGCCATTTCACAGTAAAATTGATTGGAATTATTAGCAGACGCCATGTTTCATTTGGAGACCCCCTGAGGTGCCTAAACAATGGAGCTCCCCCACATGTGATCCCATTTTGGAAACTAGACCCCCCCCCATACAAAAAAAATTAGTTTGGCGAAATAAAAAATACAGACATCAGTAAAAAAAAAAAAAAAATGAGCTCCTGCCACTAAGACCAGTGCCAAACGTGAGAGCAATGCACGAGTCTCGCATCGCATCATCCACTGCAGTCTGGAAGCGAGCAACTGCGCTGGATAATGCGATGCGAGAGGGCGGGGCGGCAGATGAGAAAGGGCGTAGCAGATGGAAGATGGGAAAGGGCGCAGCGGGTGGAGGAGCGGCAGAGGATGGGAAAGGGCGCAGCGGATGGATGGGAAATGGCGCAGCGGATGGAGGAGCGGCAGAGGATGGGGGGGGAGGTGAGATGGGGATACCTACCTTACAGGATGGATCTAGGCAGCAGGATCACAGCAGACAGAAGAGGCAGCAGATGAAGGAGGCAACAGATCGAGGAGGGTGAGAGGGGGCAGTAGATGGAAAATGGGAGAGAGCAGGCAGCAGATCGGAGAGGGGGGAAGAGTCTGATGGGAGAGAGAGATGGCACATGGAGGAGGGGGGGCCCCAGGGGGAGGGTGGCTTGCAGCACATGTAGGGGGAGGTTGGCTTGCAGCACATGTAGGGGGAGGGTGGCTTGCAGCACATGTGGGGGGAGGGTGGCTTGCAGCACATGTGGGGGGAGGGTGGCTTGCAGCACATGTAGGGGGATGGTGGCTTGCAGCACATGTAGGGGGAGGGTGGCTTGCAGCACATGTGGGGGGAGGGTGGCTTGCAGCACATGTGGTGGGAGGGTGGCTTGCAAGCCAGCCACCCTCCCACCCACATGTGCTGCAAGCCAGCCACCCTCCCCCCACATGTGCTGCAAGCCAGCCACCCTCCCCCCACATGTGCTGCAAGCCAGCCACCCTCCCCCCACATGTGCTGCAAGTCACCCTCCCACCACGTGGGGGGAGGGTGGCTTGCAGCACATGGAGGGATAGGAGGTGTGGCGATGGAGAAGGGGCAGCCGATGAAGGAGGCGGCGGCCGCCGATCGGGAACAGTGGGGGCCGATTCGGGGGCAGCAGCGGCTGAAAAAGGTGGGTGCGACGGCGGCGGGGACAGTGGCGAGCATGGCGGCGGAGACAGCGGTGGATCGGGAGCGGCGGCGGGGACAGTGGTGGATCGGGAGCATGGCGCCGGGGACAGCGGTGGATCGGGAGCGGCGGTGGGGACAGCGGTGGAGCGGGAGCATGGCGCCGGGGACAGCGGTGGATCGGGAGCGGCGGCGGGGACAGCGGTGGATCGGGAGCATGGCGCCGGGGACAGCGGTGGATCGGGAGCATGGCGCCGGGGACAGCGGTGGATCGAGAGCATGGCGCCGGGGACAGCGGTGGATCGGGAGCATGGCGCCGGGGAAAGCGGTGGATTGGGAGCAGCGGCGGGGCGATCGGAGACAGCGGCGGGGACAGCGGTGCATCGGGAGCAGCGGCGGGGACAGTGGTGGAGCGCGTGCAGCGGCGGGGCGATCGGAGACAGCGGCGGGGACAGCGGTGCATCGGGAGCAGCGTCGGGGACAGCGGTGGAGCGATCGGAGACAGCGGCGGGGACAGCGGTGCATCGGGAGCAGCGGCGGGGACAGCGGTGGAGCGGGAGCATGGTGCCGGGGACAGCGGTGGAGCGGGAGCATGGCGCCGGGGACAGCGGTGGAGCGGGAGCATGGCGCCGGGGACAGCGGTGGAGCGGGAGCAGCGGCGGGGCGATCGGAGACAGCAGCGGGGACAGCGGTGGATCGGGAGCAGCGGCGGGGCGATCGGGGACAGGGGCGGGCGGCGGGGACAGCAACTTACCACTCTCCTCGGCTTCCAGGGACGGTCACAGGCCGCAGATCCACATTGATTGGAGAGAGCGGTCACAAGACCGGTCTCTCCAATCAGAGCTGGGGGCGGGTGAAGCATCGATCACCCAGCTCCAGCCAATGGCCAGTGCTACAGCAGCACTGATCAGGGCTGGATTTCAATGTTCCAGCCATTTTCAATGGCTGGAACATTACAGTGGCTGTAATTGGCTGAGCGGCGTTCGTCAGCCAATCACAGCCTCTGTAGGTTCGGGGAGGAGGCACCACCCCTCCTGAGGTCAGGCAGAGGTCCCCTCCTTCCCGAATCTACCGTTTAATTAAACAAATTTCACTCCCCGGGGCTCCGGGACCGCGATTTCGCCATGACGTACTGAGTACGTCATGGGTCGTTTAGCACCATGTCACCATGACGTACTCAGTACGTCAAAGGTCGTAAAGGGGTTAAAAATGGGTTAAGGCTGGGTCTTCCAGCATGACAATGACCCAAAACATACAGCCAAGGCAACAAAGGAGTGGCTCAAAAAGAAGCACATTAAGGTTATGAAGTGGCCTAGCCAGTCTCCAGAGCTTAATCCCATAGAAATTCTATGGAGGAGCTGAAGCTCCGAGTTGCCAAGTGACAGCCTCAAAATCTTAATGATTTAGAGATGATCTGCAAAGAGGAGTGGACCAAAATTCCTCTTGACATGTGCACTAACTTCATCAACTACAAAAAACGTCTGACTGCTGTGCTTGTCAACAACCGTTTTGCCACCAAGTATTAACTCTTGTTTGCCAGAGCAATCAAATACTTATTTCTCTCCGCAAAATGCAAATAAATTTATTTAATGTATACAATGTGATTTTCTGGATTTTATTTTGGAAATTCTATCTCATACTGTTAAAATTAATCTACCCTTAAAATTATAGACTGTTCATGTCTTTGTCAGTGGACAAACTTACAAAATCAGCAAGGGATCAAGTAATTATTTCCTTCACTGTATATTCACATTTTTGTTTGTGCACCATACAACTGTCTGGGTTTATTATAAGTGACCTTTTATTTTTATGGTTTTTAAATGTTGAAATAAAAAAAAAATTATATGTAGTTTTTTTGTTCGGCTTCTATACTCTTAGCAATGGAGCATGGAACCCATGCGGCCTGGCGTCACCCTCCTTCACATACACAGCACAGCAGACAGAGATATGGATCCCTCTTTCTCTGTAGCATACAGACAAAAGCAGTAGTGGTGATGACATTTTACAGCAGTACTAAACAGTGTTGCTGTGAATCCAGAGTTGAAGATAAAAAAAATGGCAGAATCTGTTGTATGGTCTGCCGGATCTGTCACTGTGCTTATTGATTCTCACTCTAGACTGTGACTAGACTCAACTAGACTCTAGACACAACCTGACATCTTACTGTGCTACAAGACTGCCTTGCTTAGATCAAGACAGAAATTAGCTATGTTTCAGAGTGAATGATAACTTCAAGAGGTAAGGGACAGCAGAAGAAGTGGCTCATAAGTGGAGAAAGTAATTTATCTGAGAATACAAGATTTCTTAAGGGGGCTTTACACGCAACGACATCGCTAATGAGATGTCGTTGGGGTCACGGAATTTGTGACGCACATCCGGCCTCGTTAGCGACGTCGTCGCGTGTGAAATGCACGAATGACCGCTAACAATCAAAATTACTCACCATATCGTTGATCGTTGACACGTCATTCTAATCTCAAATATCGTTGCTGTCGCAGGACGCAGGTTGTTTGTCGTTCCTGCGGCAGCACACATCGCTACGTGTGACACCGCAGGAACGAGGAACATCACCGTACCTGCGGCCGCCGGCAATGAGGAAGGAAGGAGGTGGGCGGGATGTTCGCCCCTCCGCTTCTATTGGGCGGCCGCTTAGTGACGCCACTGTGACGCCAAATGAACCTCCCCCTTAGAAAGGAGGCGGTTCGCCGGCCACAGCGACGTCACTAAGCAGGTAAGTATGTGTGATGGGGACTAACAATGTTGTGCGCCACGGGCATCGATTTGCCCATGACGCACAACCGACGGGGGCAGGTGCTTTGAACAGCGACATCGCTAGTGATGTCGCTGTGTGTAAAGTGGCCTTTAGAGTTGATGCACTATTGATTTATACAAAGTTTATTGAAAGGATATTGACCGTTTAATGTTTGTCTGACTGAACTTCTGGGGAGTGTTTGCTCCATACACCTCATCCCAACACGAGATTTACCTACATACTGTAGATACAGTGGATAACCATAACATGTCCATATAGAAGAAATTCTTATTTGCAAATACAAATGAACTAATAAAATAATGTAGAAATAGATAATAAATAGTTTACCCCATCCTATAATAAGTGCACTCTTCATAAAGTATTCGGGCAAGATAGGGTATGCATAAATAATGCGGAAATTAAACTCCACTGCCAATAGCGCCATCAGTACGAATGCTGCCAGTAGGAAGTAGTGCTGCAGAGCCGCCAGTCCAGTGCACACTCCATCATGCACCTTCGCCAGATCACTCCAAAAGAAAGTGTTTTCTGAATCATTCTGTTCTGGGTTGTCTGTCACGATGGTGTATTTTGAGATCTCCATTGCAATGATGAAGATAATGTAGAAAATTAGCAAAGATGAGCAGAAACTTATCAGAATCCATGAAATTGGCTTTTTTGTCCTGGAAATACAAAATAGTCAAACAACAATCAAACTGTAAATATTTGAATTGCACATAGGTGTTATTATATATTACACATCGTTTTCTGAATTGAATAGGACATAAGTACAATGTCCAACCCATTTCTAAATACAGAATTAACGAATTTTGAGTTCATAGAATGGGATCTCAAAATCAGTGCCTTCATGTATTTGCCGGAGCAGAGAATGGCCAATGTAAGAAGGCGAACGGCTACATTGTTATTGGCTGGTATGTACCACATAAGTGGTGTGATCCTGGACGTTTGTGCTGGTACTTTAAGTGCCACAAGTGTCGTTATAGTATTCACAGGGCCAGGGTCATGGATGGAGAGATGGGTGGGACTGGACATCCACATACCCCACCACATGGGTGTTTTTGACATATGTCTGACAGGTCACAAGACAGGTTTAATGGAGTCAGTCTGTGCTTGACATGAGAAGAGACTGACAGGAGCCAGTGTGAGGAAGCTGCCAGGCTTCCATGAAGAAATCTAATGGAGAGGAGTGTGGATGCTGATCGGGGTCAGTGAGTGGAGGGAGACAGCTTCACTGGGATACTTCAGCTGAGAAGTGATATCCATTCCTGAGATGGCAAGCCACAGGTTAAACGGACAGTAAAACCATAGTGTGTGCCTTTAAATGGAAGAGGCTTTGTGATGTGACCAGGAGTGTGGTTTATGGAGCTATAAATAAATTTTTCAGTCTGAAGGACGTGGAATGTCCAAGCATGGTACACCCATTAAAATCATTTTATTGAGGACTATGCAATGTCTCATTCCCAAATGTTGCCTTGTAGAACAATTGAACAATAGCTGCCAGGTTACTATGAAGATCACAACTGAGTGTCAAACGGCAACCCAGAAGGACACATTGTGATGAGCCTACAGATATGGCAAATTTTACTTTGACCATTAACACTCTACCTTGACAACTTAGTAAACTAAATGGACCATAAGCATCCAAATAAAAAGGCGCTGCACCAGAAACCCGAAAAAAGACGGTAAAAGGTGAATCAGAAGGTACTAGTCAATATATAATGATAAGGCAACCAAGATAGATGAAAATAACATTATTTCATGAAATTGTCAATGTGAACATCTTACACTAAAATCAATTAACAATAACAATGTTCTGCACATAAAAATATATACGAGAGCCCAAACTGTCTCTCTAACTATCAGAATACAATGTGATACATAAATCCAAGTTAATAATTAATATAGTGAACAACCAATATTTCATGGAAAAATCTATAGGTAACAAATGGTCACTGATTGCCAATAGATCACAAAAAGAGGGAAAGTATATAAGTAATCCTGGAAAAATATAAACATATAAAATACCAATTCCAATACCAGGGCCCATGTAGGTGTGTGACATATGTTGATACCCAAAAAAATAGGGAGCAGGGTGTAAGCCACGCACGTATGCCCTTTTAACTATCTAACTTAAATTACATATTTTGTGCTGTGTTTTCCCAGTGCTGTTATATGCACTTTTGTAACCTTTGCAATAGTTGTACTTTTGGGGAATCCTTCGAACAAATAAATTGTCTAAAGTACAGTAGGCTGGAGTCATACCTGCGTGTGATGCAGCACTCCTCTGCTGGATACTCAATCTCTGCTCTCTCTTTAGAGCCAACTGACCTTCAGACATCTGAGAGGATTCTTTGGGCATTTGCCAGAGGAACAGCCACCATCCAGGAGCACCCAGACTCAACCCTCTTCTAGGGACGCAGATACAGCCGGTCCCCTACACTCTCTAGAACTCTGCATGTCCAGGATCCTGGTTTGCCTGAAGGCCTTGACAAATTCTATTTACTGGGCTCCTTCTCACTTTGCCTTCCCCCAGATAAAGCTTTTGTCTCTTTTCACTTTACTTGGGACTCTCCTCTCACTTCCTAGGTCCCTGACCTTTTTATTTTCAGTTAACCATACCTAACACAAAGGTACCAGGGAAGCAGTCACTGCTTTGTGGCCACCTATTGGCCATCTGAACACATTACACAGTCATAAAAATTTCAAACACTACACAGTTACGTAAATAAATGGTGGATTGCAGGACAGGGGTAATCACACCTTACACCCCCTTATAAACCACAGCACAAATGCAACCAGGTCTATAATTCTCTGAAGAGCTCTTGTGTTTTAAAGAAAGTATACTTTGAAAACCAACGCAGAGTAAACATAAGAAAAGAGCTGTCAATCACATGCAGTGGCATTGGGAAGAGCCGACTGGGACGGTGCCATACTGGTCTGGACTGCAGCTATGGTCCCCAGCAGGACTTTCAAAGTGTATTTTCTATGAAAAGCCAGAGTTCTTTACAGAATAATATACCTGGCTATGATTCATGCTGCCCGCAGTTTGTGCGGTCTGAATCACCTAATAGGTTCGCTTTAAAGGCAAAGTGGTGGATCCTTCTCTCCCCCAGTACCATCAGGTCATATACACCTGGCATAGATGCTTGGACAACATTGGCTAACTTTGCCCTTATAAATATGAGGTCACTCCTCTAACATATACAGTGGGGAAAAAAGTATTTAGTCAGCCACCAATTGTGTAAAGTTCTCCTATTTAAAAAGATGAGAGAGGCCTGTAATTGACATCATAGGTAGACCACAACTATGAGAGACAAAATGAGAGAACAAATCCAGAAAATCACTTTGTCTGATTTGGCAAGATTTTTTTTGCAAACTATGGTGGAAAAATAAGTATTTGGTCAATAACAAAAGTACATCTCAATATTTTGTTATATATCTTTTGTTGGCAATGATAGAAGTCAATCATTTTCTGTAACTCTTCATAAGGTTGGCACACACTGTTGGTGGTATGTTTGCCTATTCCTCCATCCTCTAGCGCATTGATGTTTTGGGCCTATCGCTGGGCAACACATATTTTCAACTCCCTCCAAAGGTTTTTAATGGGGTTGAGATCTGGATACTGGCTAGGCCACTCCAAGAACTTCATATGCTTCTTATGAAGCCACTCCTTCACTGCCCTGGTGGTGTGCTTGGGATCATTATCATGCTGAAAGACCCAGCCACGTTTCATCTTCAATGCCCTTGCTGATGGAAGGAGGTTTGCACTCAAAATCTCACAATACATGGCCCCATTCATTCTTTCGTGTACATGGATCAGTCGTCCTGGTCCCTTTGCAAAGAAATAGACCCAAAACCCCATACTTTCACAGTAGGTATGGTATTCTTTGGATGCAACTCAGCATTCTGTCTCCTCCAAACACAATGGGTTGTGTTTCTACCAGTTGTACTTTGGTTTCATCAGACCATATGACATTCTCCCATTACTCTTCTGATAATCCAAATGCTCTCTAGCAAACTTCAGATGGGCCCGGACATGTACTGGCTTAAGCAGGGGAACATGTGTGGCACTGCAGGATCCAAGTCCCTGGTGGCGTAGTGTGTTACTGATGGTAGCCTTTGTTACAGTGATCCCGGCTCTATGCAGGTCATTCACTAAGCTCCCACAGTTGATTTCATGACACCAAGCTGCTTGCCTATTGCAGATTCTGTCTTCCCAGCCTTGTGCAGGGCTACAATTTTGTTTCTGGTGTCCATCGACAGCTCTTTGGTCTTCACCATAAGGGGAGTTTGGAGTGTGACTGTTTGAGGTTGTGGCCAGGCATCTTTTATACTGATAAGTTCAAACAGGTGCCATTACTACAGGCAATGAGTGGAGGACAGCGGAGCCTCTTAAAGAAGAAGTTAAGTCTGTGAGAGCCAGAAATCTTGCATGTTTTTAGATGACTAAATACTTATTTTCCACCATAATTTGCAAAACAAATCTTGCCAAATCAGACAAGGTGATTTTCTGGATTTGTGTTCTCATTTTATCTCTCATAGTTGTGGTCTACCTATGATGCCAATTACAGGCCTCCCGTCTTTTTAAGTGAAAGAACTTGCACAATTGGTGGCTGACTAAATTCTTTATTTCCCACGGTATGTTAATGAATGTAACAAAAAATGTATAAATAATCTTTGGGACTGGTGCTTTTGTACAACTTACCTCGCATAGAATAAAAATAGAACTGTAATGCTTAATCCAGTTACAGAAAGTGCACAGCCGACCATTGACACAATGTTTAAGGAAGCAAAATGGATGTTTTCTTTAAATTTCTAAGAGTGAAAAACACAAGTATAGATGGAATATCAGTAGCAGTAATACTTTTCACCAGCAACACCAATGCATATATTTTTATATGATTTTTTTTATTTTTATTTTTTGTTTCAATCTTCATATTATTTCATTTTTGGATCAATAGTTAAATGTCTGGAAGCCCTGACAGGCATATTAGCTGTTTTATGCCCGGTTTTAGTTGTGTTTGGCCTTTGCTTTGGTCACAGCGCAACGCTAAAGGGTAACACTCCCAGCACAGACATTTGGAGATGCGTTAATTCATAAAGAAATCTTGTATTAGGTCACATACATTTCTACAACGGGTTTTCTCTAATAGTATTATACAAGCAAGAGGGAATAAGTTTTCTAAAAGAAAAAAATACTTAAAAGATATAATTTTGTGATTTAAAGAGAATCTGTCACCAGGTTTTTGCTCACCCATCTGAGAGAAGAATATTGTAGAGTCAGAGACCCTGATTCCAGCGATGTGTTACTTAATGAGCTGTTTGCTGTCATTTTGATAAAATCAATGTTTTCTCTGCTGTAGATCTAGCAGTTATACAGAGCTCATGAATATGCTGGACTACCTGTCAGCACGCCAAGTAGTCCTGTAATGATAATCTACTGCTGATTAACCAGTGATTTTATCAAAACTACACTAAGTAGCCCAGTAAGTGACACATCGCTGGAATCAGGGTCTCTCTCTCTACATTATGCTGCTCTCAGATTAGGTGGCAAAAACCTGGTGACAGATTCCCTGTAAGGGAAATGCTTTAAGCTCCACCAAATGTGTGTGAATTGGAATCTATAATTATTTAGTTGCTAACCTCAAATTCCAATTAGTCCCTAAAATAAAATGTTTTCTTTAATCTAGAATACCTCATTTGGACTACTTGGAGATTTCTGTACTTACTTGTTATGCTAATGGTTCACCCTTTCAAAGAAATAGGAGCGTAATTCACTTGTGACCTCTAATCTCTAGTGAGGGGGTCCTTGCAACCCTATCTGGTTAATGTCAGAATATAAATAAAAATGAAGCTTCATGGGCATGTGAGAGGATTCACCTTCCTGTGCCTATGTTGCCCATATAATTACATTACACACAAGCTGTAATATTATATTATTTTTACGGTCTTTTTCCTGTTAATTCAATTAAAAAAATAGGTTTATATGTTTTACATAGAAATAATAAGCAACAAAATGTTGTGTGGAAAATTATTTAGTTGCTGGATGGGTTAGGGCTTAGGGCGCTAAGATTTTGTGCCTACTGGCTCCAGCAATTGGAATCGGGCATGGCAAAAATTTCCCTAATATAATGTTTTTTTTAAACTTGTCAAAAAGTTGGATATTGACTATAAGGGCCACTTAATATGGTGGTTATAGTGGTCTCCTAAAAAGAGTCACCCCTTGGCTGGGCCCTTCCCGGAGGGATATCTGGCTGGTTTCTGTGTTGAGACTCCTAACAGAGGCTCCACGGACCTTTTTGATTTGCATATTTCCTAGGGGGTAATGTACCTAGGATTTCACTGTCTTGAGCTCCCTCGCCGAGATCAGTGATTGGTTTGTTTCACTGCGATAATCCAACATAGGGGTAGGGAGACAGACAGGGGGAAATAGACACAAAAAGGAAAAACACTCCAAGTAACTCCAATGCAGCTAACACCCCAGCTGCAATTGTTACAAAACTTCAGCTTCTTCAGGAGACTGGCTCTTTCCAAAATGGTCAGCATAAGATTGATGAAATTCTATAACCGGCATCAGATGGTAAGACACGTGACTATTTATAGCGAAGGGAAGTGATCACAAAGAGCTGCATCTGAGATTAAGACTCCAAAGGATAGCCAAATAACAAAGAGTCCTTAACCCCTAAAGCACCAAAAGAATGAAAATACTTTTAAACACAAGCTGGAGACCTGTGTACAATAAGGCATTGTGACCTCTTTGTCCCAGACTCGCCAGGGATTCCCCAAGAGCGGGACACAGCCATGACATTTACTGGGAATGAACTTCTGCAAAAGAGTGTTGTGATAAATAGAACACTTACAGGAGGCACCAGATGCTGACCCAGCACGGCCATCATCTATACTCCATATCAGTATGTTCTGATGTGAATGTGTCACGCTCTCCAGGTGTAGCAAGTGAGGCGAGATGCGTTCAGAGCTCCATACATCTGATGCACAACAAAAACACATGAAAAGGCACCGAGGACACAAAAACAACGGGAGGCCCAGGAACTAGTGAGAGGGGTAGATGGGCACCTCCTAACCTCACCTGCAACTGTCCCTTCTCTCCTCACCAGTCCCTATACAGTCTCCACAACTGTTGCCGAACAGGAACCTTGGACCCTCAGAAGACCCTATAATAACCCTGACTAGTGAGGGGCAAATGGGGTTCACTAGACGTCACCGCTGTACTAACAACACACCAGGGAAGTAAAGACAAACAGGGGGAAAATAAACAACCAAAAGGATATAGCCTGAGCACAGGAACCTCAACTGCAGAACCTTCCTCCAAGGCGGCCAGAGACCAAATGACGTATCTTCAGCAGGGAATGTTGGGATACACCACTTTT
This sequence comes from Anomaloglossus baeobatrachus, assembly GCF_048569485.1. Classification (NCBI taxonomy): domain Eukaryota; kingdom Metazoa; phylum Chordata; class Amphibia; order Anura; family Aromobatidae; genus Anomaloglossus; species Anomaloglossus baeobatrachus. Next base: position 89,526,800 of record NC_134354.1, on the reverse strand, counting down.
TAAAGCTGAAAGGCGTAACTACTTAGTAAGTGCAGCTGATCCCTTAGCAAGGAACTGCTTTGGAAAAGCTGCTATAGCAAAAAAAGGCACTTAACCACTTCAGTGCAAAGAGAAATGAAACCCATTTAAATGAACAGAGCTAGATGAGAGGCTCTAGTCCATAGGCTCGCACTGGTCTCAACATTCAGGGATACGATCATGACAGAATGCAGCTGGAGGCAGGGAAATAACATGGGGAAAAGCAGGGGTTTGGAAACCACTTACATTATCTTTTTTACATAAATTGATTTTCAAAGTTTCAGAACTTTCCATAATGAAAAAAATTATTAAATATGAAAATTTAGTTGCTCTTTAAAACGCTTCGGCTTTGATGTAAAATCAGTAATAGGCTCCCACATACAATGGGAGATTCATATTAATAGTCACCTTAGCAGAGGTACTACTAGACCACATTAGCCTCCCTTATAGCTTCTTCCCTGAGTGGTGGGTGATTTAGGGCACAACAGAACTAGGTAAAAAATATACAGTACCATTAAAACAGCAAAGTTAGTTGTATGGTTGCAGGTACAATGTAATGATGTGATGGAATTAGATGAGGTCTCATTGGAGTTTGGCTGGTTTGAGATTTTCTTCTGGCAGCCAATTGTGTTCCATTCACTCCTTTCATAATCCCAGAAAACACAAGCATATTGAAGGAGCGTATATGATGGATCATTCTATAATAAAATAAATCTAGATGAAAATCAAGTCATTTAATCAGTGAAAACGTTTTCAATGCTATCACCTGAGATTCATGTAGAGGTACAACGGATACTCTGCAATATTGGTGGTCAGCTCAGCGAAACCTAAGGAACAAGTTATAGTAAAAACCAATGATTTCCATAATAATTACCTTTGGGTACCCTAAATATTGTTCCTATTCCCCATGGATTCACTACCAATGGGAGAGAAATACACTCCTCCTATGCTTCTTGAACTCCAAATAATAAGATTTGTTTTACAAGCGCTCGGGAAATCAATACAGCATCCACTCTTAGTAATGTGTACTCAAAGAATTCTTCTTTATTAGTACATGTGACCAGTTTATATAAGGTCACAGACAAAGGATAAGGTCCCTCTGAACTATACACTAATAAGAGCAGCAGGGGCGTGAACAGAAATGTGAAATGTCCCCGCTCATCAGTGTTAGCTGAACCCTATGACATCATTAGTTATAAAGACAAGATGGATACTATAAGAACAAAATTGATTCTGTTCTCTCACACTGGAAAGAAGTTTGTTGAAGGTATAACGCTTACAAAGGGAGGGATGGACTCCTCAAACTTTATTAAAGTGTGTAGGCAACTCTGATCAATAAGTCCTCACTAGCTTGATTTTTCTCTTCTAGCTTGTTCGAAGCATACTTCTCAAAATTTCTTGGGTGCTTTGGGTTCACACTCATTCCCATCTTACAAGACCCCATTCAGGGCCATGTTACTGCAGGTGTTGCTGCTTTCTCTCTGAGGTTAAACTCTGCACGCCAAAGTCAAGAACTGTGCACATTTACATTCTCGTGTACCAACTAGGATACAAGGGCGCTCATGTCAAGTGATTCCACTATTTCTCTGTTTTTCATTAGAGAAGAGTAAAGCTGGATCCAATGCTTCCCCAGTTCACTTGAAGCCTAGGCACAGCGAGAGGCAATTTTATAGTATAAGGTTCCATGTGGAAGAAGTCACCTTGTTGTTAGCACATGATGATCACACACTTTGTGTGCAAAGTACCTTATGTTTTACATGTGTAGTAATTGTTGAATTCATCTATATAATACATTTGCAAAGTGTGCTGTCAACTTTTTAATTGGTACAACATAAATTAATCTAGAAACTCTCTCTACAATTTGGTGGACAAGGCCAAACCTTTTTCTGGTGTGGTGCCCCTGAAGCTTCAGTCGCCACAGAATATTGCAGCTCATTTAAGCTGCGGAATTCGTCTTGGGTAAGGAGGGGGTTAATCACTGGTGTTCCACATTCACACTTTACAGACAGCTCAGGAGCCTTCTCTCTAGGGACCTAGACTATGGTAGGCAGGGGGGTGGCCAACATAAAGCTTGGGACTGCCCCGGTCACTAGGACAACCATCTGGGGGCGGGTTCCACTTGGGGTGGAAATAGGAACAAACACACAATCACTAGTCAGTCTACCCGGGACACCAGTTCTGGGACACAACACCACCTCTTTCTTCTCTTCACAGAGCCTGGGGCTTGGAGCGGAGCTCTCAGCCCAGGTGCCTCCCAGCGGGAAGGAAAACTCTAAAAAATGACTTTCTTCTGCTTTCAAACACCGGTGGCTTCTCCTAACTTATCCGGGGTTGACGGAGCCCATCACAGCAGGTGACCAGTATTACATGGGCGAGTGGCACGAACTGTGAGTAAAGACACCTGGATCCGCAGCAGCAGACTCAGACTCTATTACTGGCACCACCGCCCCGCACCTTGGGGCGAAACGCCATCATTACTTCTCTTATCATCCTCCCCGGGGCCAACTCCACCTGTGAGGAGCGATACCATCTCTGGCTGCTACCATCCACCCCGGAAAACAGCGACAGAAGCGGCGGCTAATTCCCTGGCCGCATACCACAGGTGGCGTCACAACAATCTGCCTATTACAACTTCCATTATCACCTTCTACCCTCCTTATTGGTGTAAACCTCGGGGCACAAAGCCGGGCAGGCTACAGCGACATCCCAGATCATCACACCAGCCCAGTGACGAGTAACTCAGGTACGTGAGACTCCTGTGCCTGACAACCCCTGCACCTGGGTGCTACACTGGCACAAGAACACAGAACCTAACCAAAAATGAATGGAAACACTATTCACTCCTGCTCAGATAACAACCACATAGACATACAGCATGTTTAAATGCCACGCCTTACATACTGATTAATCAAGTATTATTTATTCTGGACACTTTTCCAAGTACCTGTCAGCAAGCTATAAGCTATGAAATACATTTCTCAACCCAACGATAAAAATGATATCTCTTACTGCTGCTTTTCAGTGACCCCCCTGACCAAGTTCTTTGGAGTCTTAGGATTTCAGGGAGCAATATTTGGGAAACAGTATCAGATTGAGCTTCCCTAGCCCATCAGAAAAGACAAAGGGACTGTAGACCATCTATTATCTGTACAGAATGTATCTGTCTATTTTACCTTGCATCAGAATTTTGATACATTCAATGCACACCCTGGAAATATCATCAATATGGTCTAATAAGATATTTGGGAATCATTACTTCCATTGTTGGACACAATGTATTGCTATTAGGATTAAATTCGACCCTAGTAGCAATACATTGTGTCCGACGTCCATTCTGGATCCAAAATATGTGAGCACTGGGAGTTTTTAAATATGTAGCTAATCTATGAATTTGTTTATAAAATGGATATAAAAGGTTATGTTACAAAATTTTTGTTGGTTGCCAGATTTTCCAAAGCTCCTTCATTATTAAATCTTAATCTGCTTTAGAGAAAAAACAGAGAGGAAATATTCAGAATTTAATTTTGGTAGGCAATTCTCACTAAATACTGTATAAGGAGTGATGAGCGAATAGTTACTATTCAGGTTCGGATTATCCGTAACAAATCCCAATATATTATTCTGCTATTCTGTCATGCGGTGTTCAGCTTTGCACTCACTATGTGTCATGGCGGAGTCAGACTTTACTCATACCACAGAGTCTGACAAATAACCTGAGGTTTCTTAGTTGCTTAACCTGACTCAGGCGTCGGCTGTAGTAGCGTCACTGTTCACCTGTCCAGCAGGAGTTAATTCCTGCTGACTTTGTGAACTGCTGCTTTGACCACTCACAGCCATCTTCAGGCTTTATAAGGTACTGAATCCGGTTGCTCGTCGCCAAATATAGCTCAGTGTTGCTTCAGCGATATTGGTCCCTATTGTAGTGATTCAGAGCCTGTTGTGTGCTTCTGTGTGGTGTGGAAAGATCCCTGTTGATAGTTTATTTCCTCCCTGTGTTTTATTTCTTCCTGGGCACATATTGTCTCTCCCTTGTGACTGATTGCAGTGTTCATGGGATTTAGTTCTACCCCTATCTGTGGTATTTGTGGGGTTTGTTTCTCTGCTCCTGGCCCACTCCTAGGGTGGGGGAGAGGAAGTGTTAGATCAGAGTTTGGACAGGAGTTAGGGTCAGGCAGGCGGTCCAGACCTGGCTACCATCAAGCCTATCTCTGGGATAAGAGACAGCACAGGGTCCCTAGTCTGAGAGCTAGTTTAGGGTTCCCTTCTCCAGTTATTCTGACACCTCTGTGACATATTTATCAGGAATAATGAACCTAATGTAAGTCCATGGGCTAATGGAGCATTTTAGTGGTAAATCTTCAAAAAAAATGTTCGGGTTCCCCATTGATTTGCATTAGGTTGATTATTCATGATGAATACCAGAATAGTACTATGGGATTCGATATGAATAATCCGAACTCAAATAGTTAACATTCGCTCATTACTAAATATAAAGTAAATACACATGAATAATAGCCATTTGGACAATGAATTCTCTCTGCGTTGAATCACAATTTTAGGGTGGTTTAGTGAACAAGCTGTTGAGAAAATGAGTAACAAACTAATACTGTGAAATAAAGTCATCATCATGAATATACCTGCTGATTGAAGTTAAATTCAATGTTAACATGCGGTCCATAAATACTGGCAGAAATTATCTTCTTTCGAAATCCCAACATTTTTTTATGCTTAGAAGGAAATAAATTATCATTCTGATACAGGACGAATCCAACAGTGTCATTACTGTTAATTTCTGCACAAGAAAATAAAGAAAAAAAAATATTTGTAATGCATTTTTGTGTTAGATTAAAATCTCTAGTTTGTATTAATGGGGAAAGAAAAACACATTTCTATGTTTCATCTTGGTGCACTGGGCACCTGAACGCATCCAGTACTGTAACTCCAACAATGAAGGTAAAGTTATACAAATTCCATTTTGACAAAAATATCTTTAAACAGTTTAGGATTGGCTCATTTTCCTGTCCAGAAACTAAAATCCTATACACAATCTGTTCAGTGAGAGTCATGTGAAAACATAACGAATCTATATTTAAATAACAACATAGCACCAAAAACCTAATAAAAACCATAAAAACTACAAGGAACCACTAGGTGGCACCAACGTGTAAGTGTCAAGAAAGCGGCCCAAATACTAAGTTCGTAAAAAAATAGATATAATATCTCTCTCTCTATATATATATATATATATATCTATTTATATATATATATATATATATATATATATATAGATATATATTTATATACACACACACACATATATATATAACTGTACATGACATCTTTATGATTTAAACATAATTGTATGCTTAAGTAATAAAGGCATCCTGTACAGTTATAGATAATTCTTCAAATATGAATACAACACATGGACCACCTGGACTGGTGTTCTAAAGAAGAGATAAACATGTAATTTTGACAATAAAAACATTTTTTTATTGAGACAGATTAAAAATAAATACAATTCATCACAATGTAAATAGGTGCCTCAAAAAATGGCTGCAGCACAGAGTAGATACAATGCAGAGTTCATCAAATGTTACAGAAAATTCCTATATAATAATTTATAAAACTAGTGTTGGAGAGCAGAATTCCTATAAATATTTGTATGTGCTTGTTAATATCATCATCTAGTGGTCAGATCTGGAATTGCTGCTAATAAAATTGATGTATATTGCAGAAAAAGAGCCTGACTCCAGCGTAGGATTTAAACATGGTGGCTAAACAGCCTACTTGCAGAATAAACGCTTACAGATAGTCACAAGTAAATGAAAGTAGTTTTTAGATGGTAATAGGGTAAACTCACCACAGTATACAAAAAGTGCTGTGTGCGGCTGCCTGTCTCCCTGACGCGCATTTCACTATACCACATCTGCCTGGAGGTGTGAGTTTACTATATCTCTTCTTTACAACACCAGTCCAGGTGTTCTATGTGTTACATATAATTATTCCTAGTACACTATATATAAATATACATACAGATATTAATATAAAGTGCCAAGTGCAAGTTCAAAACAACAAGAGGATGAATGGAACAGCAGCAGGTATGCACAATTTATATAAATGGAAAATATGCCAGTGCAGATCGCATAGAATAGACACAAAAGTTTGTCCCTGACAAGGCACATTTTCAGGATTTATCTTATATGCTCTTTTAATGTCCATAAAAAATATTCTTATTTGGGTATTAAAATGAAATTTGCCTCTTTCCTCAGTTGTATATTCCTTTTTTTGTTGATTGAGAACATTTTAAGAAAAAACTGAAATACATGATTATTGTTAAAAATAAATTTAACAACTGATAATATATCATTTTAAATTGTGTTCCCTATTCAGTAGAAAATATTTTTTGTATTAGGCATATTTATTTCTATTTTTCCTTCTTTTTTAATGTATTTCTTTTTTTATTTATTTTTCACGCTGTGCCCCATAAGGTCTTAGGGCATTTAAACATATTAATACATTTGTTTTATTGCTGATTTCCCCTGCAACTGGAGCTTGTATAGTAGCCACAGTTACAAAAAAAAAATAATATTTTTATCTGCATAATAAAGTTGACTAGGTTTCCTATGACCCAGCAGCTCCTGCTGTCATCCCTACACGCAGAGATCATATAATTCTGGACTTGTCCCTGGGACCCAGCACCTTAACATACTGGCTAATTGGCTCAGTTCAATTGCTAAGCCAGCCCCTTTTTAGTCATGATAGATGCTGAGACAGAGACGTGGGCTAGCTTAGCTATTCCTGTTAGACTTGTACCAGCAGGAACCCTGAATGACGCTATCAATAGATTGGGGAAATTTTAGTAATTTTAAGTATTTTGCACACTTAAAGATTATCCTTTTCAAACTGGAAAACCATTTTAATCAGCTTAGAATTTGGATCTAAAAATGACATTATCTTGAATAATATCTTGTATACTTTTCTCATTCAAGTACACTTCTGTAGGCAATGTGATCATTTTGCTGCCTGCAATTGATGATTTTTGTTAATGTTTTTCTCTTACTTATGCCAGCTCATATTCGGTTGTATATTTTTTTATTTACATTGCAACTTGATTATGATAAGTGTTACAGTTTGTCATCAATCGGATGCACATGTACAGTATATATTCTGGCATATATGGAAAATGGACACCTAAATATTTTCTGAGCACATGGTGTATAGGTTTTGTTTCACAGGTTAATCCTTGTTGCAGCCAACGATCCTGCTCTCCTCTTCGTACTGCTTCCCTTCTTTATAAACCTCTTCCCTGCCTTGTCCAGTCTCTCCCCACGTAGTGGGACTCGGAGGCAGCTGTCCCACCCTCCCTTCCTTTGTCAGCGTTGATGGTTTTGGTGCGAAAGCTTACCGGCGCCGGAAATCCTGCTATGAGACAATGATTTGTACTGCAATACTACCTGCGCCGGGTGTCCCATTGCGATACAATGATTTGGACTGGTTTTGCTTTCCTGAACCAGGAGTCCGGCTGCAGCACAATGAGTTGTACTGGTTTTGCCTTTCTTAATATTGTATTAAGTTACAGCAGCGGTCAGTTCAACAACGTTGGTGTGTTTTTGGTACAAAAGCTACCCACGCCGGGAGTCCGGCTGCGACACAACGCTATGTACTGGGTTACTGTGATTTATTTCAGTGGTTTCATTTTGATATTTTGGGCTGTGACCGACCACCATCCACTAAAAGATGAGATTTGTTTATTAAATCTCCAAATAAAGAGAGTTCTGATTTATATACCTTTGTCTGATTCTGCATTACATGGGACGATCAGTTATGGGTTTGTTGGGGTCACAGCAGTCACCAACGTTATGACAGTAGGACAACGTATTTGCCCTCTGAATAATCGATGACCTGTGGTTGTGTTCTTACCTTTGCTTTACAATGTCTCAGTGCCTGTAAAGAGTAGGGGCACTGAAAAACTAATGAGAAAAGTAAATGGGGCAGTGATCAAATTAAGCCATCTGTCCAAAACCCTAAAACGTCCCATGGTCTTAGGTACTTACTTCCAACTGGTTTGACAAAAATCTGTACTTCTGCTGTTTCATTAAGAACAAACTCGGAAATGTCATTGTCAACAATGATTCTACTGGACACCAGGTCATCTGTTAACCCTGTATACACAAATACAAAAAAAATTAAATCATGGGATATCAAATCCAGAGATAAAACAATATCATTATTGGAAGTATACACAGAATATAGCACGGTGCCACAGAAAAGAGTAAGATTATGCTGTTGGGTTTGGTCACCAAGACCAGAAGGGTCTTGTGTAGGTTCTTCCTGCTTACGAGCAAAATGGATGGAACCAAAAGCCTTCCTCCATAAATGTTGTATGGTCTGCACTATGATGAATTTGCTCTTGGTTACAAAAGTGTAAAAAAAAAACAAAGTAAAACAGCCATCAGTGTAGAGGTCAAATAAGCAATTTATGTGCACAAACTTGCTACAAGCTGCATGATTCCAGAGTGTCACTTATTAGGTTTTGTGCTATAGTTTCCATATAACCAGTATTTTATCAGCAGGAGATTATCACTGCACGGACTAGGTGTCATGTGCAAGCCAGACCAGTTAATCTGTGTATCCCCGCCCACCCCACTGATTTGTGATGCCCTGGCCTATCAGGTCGTCACAGGGTATTGTGCAATCTGCCCTTCTGCACAGTATCCACTCCTCCTTGGTTACAGATCCTGATCCATTGGTGTTGTTAACAGCTTAGCCAGTCAAAATCCTAGGAACACTTTGCACCGAACCCACCAGACACACCATTGGGGGGCCTAAAGAGAATAGGGCCGCCCACATGGCGGTTGGTGCAGGAAAGTGAGAAAGTGACAAGAGAAGTGAAACAGGAGTGAAAGGAGTAGGAGGTGGAAGGTGACTCTCCGAGAGGGAGAGGTCACTGATCCAGAGCAGGGCTCCTGAAGTTTTCTAGGTGGCAGACGTTGGTCTGGGCCTAGTAGGAGCTGGAACCCCGGTCGCAGGGGATCGCGTCAAGGGGCACGGACTGCCGAGGAGGGCAGCCAGCGGCCTTGAGCCATCACCGGGCAGAGGCCAGGGCACGACGGGGTACGTGGACCCTAAGCCGGGAAGTAGCTTCACGCATCCCGGTAATTTACCCGGGGTGAAGACTTCAAGATTCATCCCCAACCCGCTCCAAAATCGGGGTACTAGTGCACCGATGCGATAGGCTTTCCCAAATTACAGTCCAAAGAAATCAACCCTGTGAGCAAGCTCACTCCGTTAGCCATACGGGTGAGCGGGACCCAAAAAATTTCAAGCTAGAGGGTCCAACTAGTGAGAAGGTGCCATGGAAAAGGCCACAGGCTTACAGAAACACCAAGGGCACGGATCCACACGTGCTCCCTCTATGCTGATGCTGCAGTGGTGCTCAGAATTCTGGTTTACAAGCTGTCGGAGTTGTTATTCTTGGACTGAGTGAATACGATGAAAAGCCCCTTTTCCTCTACCCAACGCCACCCCAGTCACCAACACCCAACGGGCCCCGGGGCACAAACCCCCTACGCACGAAGGAGTTAAACATTCTGCTGCTACACCATCACCACCGGGCTCCCCAACAGCAGCTGTGGTCCCCTACGTTACCACGAACCGTGGGTGGCGTCACGAACTTACACATCCCCTGTACATACTTATCCCCTCTCTTTTGAATTCGAGTGTCTGCACGAACCCCCTGGGTCCGGAGACCCCTCGAGCCACCGCGGCTCCGGATCTGAGCGGCTCGGCCGTTGGCACGGGGGCAGTACACCTCGGTAGCTTGCTAATAATACACAGTGTACACAGTAAGCAACCAATCAGGGGTGTGGACGGAATCATACACAGCTCAGCATTCTGAGCACTGCAGAGAAAATAGAGATTCTATAAAAACTGCACCAAGCAGCCCAGTAAGTGACACATTGCTGGAATCAGGCTCTCACCTTTCGAACAAGAATTTCTAGAGCCCTAAGAAATATATTATACTAAACAGCTGCAAAGCTCATGTGTTATGTTAGCTGTCACAATACAATGAGGCTTCTTACTAATTTAAACCCTGCATAAAACACGTCTTCCCCAGAATCCTCAACAACATTCTATTTGCATTTACATTATTTTTGTGATTTTCCTGTTAGTAGCAGCTTGTTCTTTGATTTGCTCTTCACCTTCATGTTGGTAGAATTACCATATGTTATTACATAGTAATTTATTGCAGTTCTTTGATCATATCTAACCATTTCACTTTCTATCCACATGATTCATTATGTTTTACAGCTCTTTAATGATCAAGGCTCAATTCTCTTTGCCCAAAATAAATTATCCTAAGTGGATTGTTATATCATGGCCAAAAGTTTTGAGAATGCTACAAATATTAATTTTTACAAAGTCTATTGCTTAAGTTTTTCTAATGGCATTTTGCATATACTCCAGAATGTTATAAAGAGAGATCAGCTTAACAGCAATTACTTGCAAAGTCAATATTGGCTAAGAAAATGAACTTTAACCCCCAAAACACATTTCAACATCATTGCATTTCTGCCTTAAAAGGAGCAGCTAACATTGTTTTCGTGATTGTTCCATTAACACAGGTGTGGGTGTTGATGTGGACAGGGCTGGCGATCAATCAGTCATGATTAAGTAAGAATGACACCACTGGATACTTTAAAAGGAGGCTGGTGCTTGGTATCATTGTTTCTCTTCAGTTAACCATGGTTATCTCTAAAGAAACGCGTGCAGCCATTATTGCTCTGCACAAAAATGGCCTAACAGGGAAGAGTATCGCAGCTACAAAGATTGCACCTCAGTCAACAATCTGTCGCATCATCAAGAACTTCAAGGAGAGAGCTTCCATTGTTGCCAAAAAGGCTCCAGGGCGCCCAAGAAGGACCAGCAAACGCCAGAACCGTATCTTAAAACTGTTTCTGCTGTGGGATCGGACTACCAGCAGTGCCGAGCTAGCATAGCAATGACAGCAGGCTGGTGTGAGTGCTTCTGCACGCACTGTGAGGCGGAGACTATTTGAGCAAGGCCTGGTTTCAAGGAGGGCAGCAAAGAAGCCACTTCTCTCCAGAAAAAACATCAGGGACCGACTGATATTCTGCAAAAGGTACAGGGAGTGGACTGCTGAGGACTGGGGTAAAGTCATTTTCTCAGATGAATCCCTTTTTCGATTGTTTGGGACATCTGGAAAACAGCTTATTAGGAGAAGAAGAGGTGAGCGATACCACCAGTCTTGTCTCATGCCAACTGTTAAGCATCCTGAAACGATTCATGTGTGGGGTTGCGTCTCACAGTCTTGCCTAAAAACACAGCCATGAATAAAGAATGGTACCAGAATGTCCTCCAAGAGCAACTTCTCCCAACTGTCCAAGAGCAGTTTGGCGCCCAACAATGCCTTTTCCAGCATGATGGAGCACCTTGCCATAAAGCAAAGGTGATCACTAAATGGCTCATGGAACAAAACATAGAGATTTTGGGTCCATGGCCTGGAAACTCCCCAGATCTTAATCCCATTGAGAACTTGTGGGCAATCATCAAGACGGGTGGACAAACAAAAACCAACAAATTCTGGCAAAATGCAAGCATTGCTTATGCAAGAATGGACAGCTATCAGTCAGGATTTGGTCCAGAAGTTGATTGAAAGCATGCCAGGGAGAATTGCAGAGGTCCTGAAGAAGAAGGGTCAACACTGCAAATATTGACTTGCTGTATTAACTCATTCTAACTGTCAATTTAACCTTTTGGTACTCATAATATGATTGCAATTATATTTCTGTATGTGATGTGAACATCAGACAAACACAATTAAAAACCAGAGGGCAACAGATCATGTGAAAATATAATTTTGGTGTCATTCTCAAAACTTTTGGCCATGACTGTACAGGTTTGCTGAGAAAAGATTTGTGTATCTTGTATTTATTTTATTCTCTGCATATTCTGGGTCTAGAAGGTGTTACTATTCAGGGATTGACAGCTCTCTCTACCTATAGAATGAATAAGGATCTTACTGAATAATGAGTTATACCTCTTAATGACATAAATGAGATTCCATTGAAATCCATCGTAGACAGCTGACGTTTCTCAATGGCAACACTGGGCTGCACCACGGATAAAACAGGTCTAATGTTGTTCACAGAAAGCGCCTCCATTGTCCTGGTTAAACTATTGAAAGTCAGAAACAAAGTTATTTGGCAATGCAAATAGTTTTCTTTCATTTCCAACATTTGCCGTGAACATTCAAAGTTCCCAAGATTCCCATTGTACAAAATATAACTTGGCTTAAAGGCATTCGTCAGGCTCGGGTTGAAAGCCTGCTATCACTGTATATCACTTGTGAATCATCACAACGTGCAATGTGCACACTGTCAGGATTCTCCGGTGCCGACCCTGGGAGCAGGCGGGTATGTGACTGCAAATATGCATACGTGCGGTCACATGCAGACTAAATGTGCGCAGTCTTGCTAAATTCAAGTTCATTGAGAGAGGCTAGACACATCTAGTTGGAATGTGGCTGAAAGTATGCAAATTGCTTCCTTGTAGTCCTTTGACCTCTCACTGCCAGCACCAGAATCATGACAGTGCACAGTGTGCGCTCTGTAAAGCGGTGTGCCCACGATCAGTGTTTGTAGCGTTTTGGACACAGTATGCTTCAGCTGCGTCCAAAATGCTGTGTTCTACAGTACAAGCATAATGGATGGGATTTCTAGAAATCCCGTGCCCACTGTGCTTGTTTTTTCTACAGCAAAAACTGACCTGTGGTGCGGCTTTCCAGACCGCAGCATGTCAATTGTTTGCTGCGGAATCACATGCATTATCCATAGGAAGAACACCAGCGAGAGACTGCAGCGCACTGAACCCTGATCATGGGTACGAGCAGCTGCAGTCTCCTGTGTTCTCCTGCAGGGGAGACTAGCGGCCCCGCAAGTCATGACCCGCTGCGTCCAGTACGCATTGAGTCCTAATCGTGGGCACATACCCTTAAGATTCATAATTTTGCAGTCACACTAAGTAAATACAGACTTGAACGCCAAGCCTGGACAACCCCTTTAAACAAAGAACCCTATTAAGTGAATCTATCAGCAGGTATTTAATATGTAATCTGACGACAGCATGCTGTACGGGTTAACACACAGATTTCAGTGATGTCTGTCTGTTCGTACTGTTGTTTATCTGCAAGTTTTAGCTTCAGGAGATTATCATTGCCAAACTAGGTAAACTTGAGGTCAGCTAGACTGGCATGCCCCTTGGTGTAATTAGCAGTTCACTGTCTATAGACATTATCTATAGAGAGCCTGGTGTGGGTGGGGTCAGCTTTCTCAGCTCTGCTGCATTGCTATATCTAAAATTTCTGTCTCAGAACTTCCAGTAATCTAAGTGATACATCATTGGATTTAGCGGCTCTTTGCCTACATCACGCTGCTCTCAGATGAGGGAGCAAAAATCTACAGACAGATTCCCTTTAAAGCACAACTACAGCATTTCTTTTATTTCACCACTGGAGTGGTGCTTTAAATGTAAGGGGTACTTTGCACACTACAACATCGCAGGTGCGATGTCGGTGGGGTCAAATCGAAAGTGACGCACATCTGGCGTCGCTGTCAACATCGTAGTGTGTAAATCGTTTTTTATACGAGCGCAAAAGAGTCGAAATCGTATCATCGGTGTAGCGTCGGTCATTTCCATAATTTCAGAAGGACCGATGTTACGATGTTGTTCCTCGTTCCTGTGGCAGCATACATCGCTGTGTGTGAAGCCGCAGGAGCGAGGAACGTCACCTTACCTGCGTCCCGGCTGCAATGAGGAAGGAAGGAGGTGGGCGGGATGTTTACATCCCACTCATCTCTGCCCCTCTGCTTCTATTGGCCGCCTGCCGAATGACGTCGCTGTGATGCCGCACGACCCGCCCCCTTAGGAAGGAGGCGGTTCGCCGGCCAGAGCGACGTCGCAGGGCAGGTAAGTGCATGTGAAGCTGCTGTAGCGATAATTTTCGCTACGGCAGCTATCACAAGATATCGCAGCTGCGACGGGGGCGGGGACTATTGCACTCGGCATCGCAGCAATCGGCTTGCGATGTTGTAGTGTGCAAAGTACCCCCTCTATATATTTTTAACCTGTGATATCTCATGTAAGTCATTTGCTTACCTTTTTCATAACAGGTCGATAACGCATGCATGTACCTTACATCTTTACTAACTAGTGTTTCCGGTTGAGTCTAGGTGAGCTCTCCTACCCACTGTGTCTCACTCTTTAAACACTTTTTACCTCCATTCAATGCCTATCCACTGCATATACATATGGAGCATATGAGAATGACCACTTCCCCCTGAGACATAGATTTACCCAATTTTTCTTGCTACCCTTGATGTCCTGCATCTGATTCTCTGCTGTTGTCTCCTCTTTACCTTTCCGTACTGAATTATATTAATTATGTTAATATGACATATATGCTTGTATAACCATATTGATGGATGTCCTTTTGTTTTGTTTTGTTTTGCTTTGTCACACATGTAATATTATATCCAGTCTGTCCGACCCGAAGAAGGCCTTGGGCCGAAACGTTGTAACCTGGCGGACCTTCTGTTTTGTACAGCACTTTTCACTTCTGCACAATAAATAAAAGAAAAGGATTTTAAATCAACTACTTTTGTTTCACTTCAATCCCCTTTGGGAAACATATAGTGTGCCGGAGTTTTTCTCCTGAGCACCTATGTCAGGTGATGCAACGTCTTTCTCCTTTTTTTCTCTTATCAGGGACAAGGTTCCAGACATTGTCCAAATTCACTGCCCAGATAGAGCGAAACGGAAGCCCAACGTGGGGGATAGAGTGTCCATCAAGAACCCACTAAAATCCCAAGGGTCAGCTTTCGCAGGCCACAGCTCCCAACTAGAGATGAACGAGCCTCTAAAGGCTTGAGTTCGGTTCGTCGAACGGAGGCCGCGTTGGAGTTCGGCTAGACGAACCTCTCGAACCCATTTGAAAACAATGAGAGGCAAACACAAACACAAAATCACATAGAAAACACCTTCAAAGGTGTCCAAAAGGTGACAAACAACTCCCAAGACACCACAAACACATGGGCAAGTGACAAGGACATATACTCATGCGAAAACAAAACAGCTGGACGAGAAAAAAGAGGAGGAGACACAGATATAGGCATGTCATGCCCTTCTAAAATCATGTAAAGCACAGCAAGGGGACTCTAAGCAGAATCTCTCTTTTTTCCAAAAATTGGGCCCCACAGACACCCCTTCAGTGGCATCACTTGTGCCCCAGTTGCAAACTTGACAGGCAGATTTGCATCAAGCACATTCCAAAATATGCCAGCCTTAACTGTCCCCAGGATGACACCGGGGTAGGTAGCAAAGTCTTTGCTGAACCATGGCTCGTTTTAAAAAACACAGCAAGGGGACTCCAAGCAGAGTCTCCCTTTTTTCCAAAAATTGGGCCCCACAGACACCACTTCAGTGGCATCACTTGTGCCCCAGTTGCAAACTTGACAGGTAGATTTGCATCAAGCACATTCCAAAATACGCCAGCCTTTACTCTCCCCAGGATGACACATGGGTAGTAAAGTCCTTGCGGATCCATAACTTGTTCATCTTGATGAACTTTAGTGTGACGCCCTGGACTAGCCAGGTAGTCACAGACATAACACCACACACACACCCCTTCCCTGGATAGTAACACCAGTCAAACAAAATCCTTGTTGCCTCCCTCCAGGGTCTGATGTCCACATCAGGTGGGGCGGAGCCAGGCGATTGCCCCCACCCACCGAGGAGTTCACAGGCCTGGAGGTGGGAAAAAGTAGTTGGTTAGTGCAGTTTGGAGCTCAAGGAGAGGAGAGTTAGTTGAGTTTTGGAGTTGAGTGGAAGTGGAGTGGAGAAACTGCTAGTGTCTGGGTAGGAGCCCAGGCACTGTCAGCAAGGTCGGCAGATGGTGGTGGCCGTCTGCAGGAGTTAGTGGATCTCTGCGGAACCGCAGGACCGGGGTCGGGCGGTGGCCCGCCGGTACCGAACCGGGGAGCGGAGTGAAGCTAAGCACAAAGGCAGGGCCATCGGACCCCGACTAGGCTTGGAGCCACCGACAATGGTCAAATCCAAAAGTGACCGGAACTCCAGGGGTTTCCTAACACCCAAGACCCGACAGAAGGCAACAGTCCACACCGTGAGGATACACAGCCACCGCCACAGGCTAGAGATCCAAGGGCCAGCGCCTGCAGGCAAAACGGTACCTATACGCCGGGGAGCGGACTACCGTTGGGAAACCATCAGAGTCAACACATTCTACACAGGTGCAGGGAAAGACAGTCACCATCAACCTGTCCGGGGAGAGCAAAGACACTGCAGCCGGCTGCGGGACACGTACATCCAGCCGTTTGGTTTACCAGAGCCTCTGTGACTTTTTGCCTGAGTGAGTACAACAGTGCCATCCAACACCGCGCCGCACTGCCCCTGCAACCCTGCACCCCAGCTATCTTGCCTCCCCGTATCACCACCGGGCCACGGGATCACCAACCCCTACCCACGGAGGGGACAACATCCTAGCTGCTCCCTGCCATCGTTCCCGGGATCTGCGTCACCAGCAGCGGTGGTGCCCTCATCACCACGACCCGTGGGTGGCGTCACAAACTATCTCCCAAAACAAACCACCCCCTTTTCACTCGTCGGCGAGGAGCGCTGCTCGAGTCCCCGGGTCCGGCCCACCGCTCGAGCCACCGAGCAGCAGCAGAAGTCCCCGGACCCGAGCGTAGCGAGCGCGTCCCCTCCGCCCGCGACAACTTGGTGTCATGAACAGGATAGAACCAATCTACCTACCGGTAGAAGTGCGCCTTGCAGTCCCCGCCGGCGGCGTCCGGCCGACAAATTTGAAGTTCCGTCATCTTTGGCGCGAAGATTTCCCGCTCGAGCGTCTTCCCCGAGCATGGACGGCGCGAAAGTGAAGCCCCGCCCCCAGAAGTAGGAAATGCTGGAAAGAACCAAGGGGGGGCGGGTGCAGGTGTACCTGATGTAACCGAAGGTATAAAGAGCAGAGACGCCAGGACTCTGCTACACATCCGGTTCCTGGAAGCACAAGCGCCACTATGTCCGTCCCGTCTGGCAACGCTGAGATCCCGGTGCCCACGCCAGGAACAGCGGCATGGGTGGAAGCCCGGACCGCGCAAATGTGCTGCCGCCTGCAGGCCCAGGTCCGATTCCTAATGGAGAGATGGGTGGCCGAAATGGTGGAAGTGGCGGCAGCCGTGCGGAGACGCGAGGTGGAGACAGTGTTGGAGGAGCGGGTAAGCGACCCACGCCCCTGTGTCCTTAAAGAACTGGTCGCTGCGGCTGAGGGGCCCGGTCTGCGTCCGCTCACCCTGCTGCCTCCCCTGCCATCTGCACCGGTTGCTGCTGCCCCGCCACTAGGCCCGCTGCCCCCAACACCGGTAGCAGAGTTCAGCCCGTCCGCTCTGGAGGACCAGACTGTAGGCATTGCCAGTGAACGGCCTGCACCGCTCCCACTGCCATGGAAGATCCTGCGGGAGGTGCCCGTCCGCGAAAATAAGCCGTCGGCCCCGGAAGCGGCCGCACCCAAGACAGTCCCAGCTCCGGCAGTCCGTCCGGTTACGGAAGAAGTGGAAGCCGCGGGCAGGAAGGCCCAGCAGGTGAGGCCTGTTGTCCCTGAACCCCACGCTTCGGCTGAGGCTGCGCCGGGTCGCCACTGCAAAGTAGCAGCCAAGGCCGCGTCACAACAGGACCCCCCAAAGAGAGTACCGGTCGTGGCCGGTGTGGGGGAGGTCCAGCAGGGCCCGACCCGCTCACAGGGGCATGCAAACGCCCCCTACTGGGACAGGGAACCGAACCCGCTGGGCCGCAAGATTGCCGCCCGAGAGCAGCAGAGGTCCGAGGTGCTGGCTTGCACCATAAGAGAAAAGGACAATCTGCGCAATGCCACTTTCCAGGTGCGGGGCCCGATCCATGAGGGCCAGGTCAGACGGTTTGACCTTCAGTGGGGATATGGCTTCGTTTATGTACCGGGCCTGGAGGCCGAGAAATTTGTGGCTCGCCGGGATGTAAACTCCCATCTGCCAACGGGCCACCCGGGTCGTGACCTGCAACCAGGCGACCTGGTGACCTACACCCGACATTGCGGGGAGAGGGGCTGGTTTGCCCTAGATGTGAAGCAGAGGGAAGGCAGCGGTGTCCAGATACGGTCCCAGTCCCCTCCCCCACCGTGCCATCCGGAGGTCGAGTTGGAGGAGGTGTATGAGGAAGGCGACCTCAAATAATGGCAGCGGTCCACCGTTGCAACCCAGTTGTCCCCGTTGGGACCCTCAGCACCGTGTTTCAGTTAAATAGTGAATGAATGAATATTAATCATCCGAGTTTGGAACCTGATTTTCAACAAGTTGATTCTACCGTCCGTTGGAAGACAAGTTGTCCCCGTAGGGACTCTATGTGTTTCTACTAGCCCTTTAAGAGACAAGGCCGAGAACTTGCAGGCCAACCACGAACTTGTGGTTTTGTAAATAATTTTCTGGGCTGTTCCATTACCACCTCCGGAGAGGCAGATTGGAGGGAGGACCCGCAGCAGAGCAGGCTGGGGTCCGGCCACCATCAGGACCGGTGGCCATCCTCCGGGGGTCAGGGGTCCCCCTGGACGTGGCATCCCCCGAAATGACAGCCGGGTGCGAGATACCGTAACCGTTCCCGCTTGGGTGACCTGGAACCGAGTTCCTGCTTCCGGACTGGGGAAAAGGGGTGCTGCCCATTTTTTAGGGGCAGCATCAAGGTTTAGGTTGCTTGGGTGGGGAAGCGGAGGAACATGAACCCATCCGTTATTATTAAAAGTGTTTTTACCAATGTTTGCAACGTTAAAGTGCTGAGCCTCCCGTAAGGGAAGATTTGAAAATGCATACTGTTCTTTGTTATTTATCTTTTCAGAAAAATAAAACCGGTGATGGACAGGCAGCCCGCGGACGGTCAGCATTTCACCAAGGGGGAATGTGACACCCTGGACTAGCCAGGTAGTCACAGACATAACACCACACACACACCTTCCCTGGATAGTAACACCAGTCAAACAAAATCCTTGTTGCCTCCCTCCAGGGTCTGATGTCCACACCAGGTGGGACGGAGCCAGGCGATTGGCCCCACCCACTGAGGAGTTCACAGGCCTTGAGGTGGGAAAAAGTAGTTGGTTAGTGCAGTTTGGAGCTCAAGGAGAGGAGTGTTAGTTGAGTTTTGGAGTTGAGTGGAAGTGGAGTGGAGAAACTGCTAGTGTCTGGGTAGGAGCCCAGGCACTGTCAGCAAGGTCGGCAGATGGTGGTGGCCGTCTGCAGGAGTTAGTGGATCTCTGTGGAACCGTAGGACCGGGGTAGGGCGGTGGCCCGCCGGTACAGAACCGGGGAGCGGAGTGAAGCTAAGCACAAAGGCAGGGCCATCGGACCCCGACTAGGCTTGGAGCCGCCAACAACAGTCAAATCCGAAAGTGACCGGAACCCCAAGGGTTTCCTAACACCCAAGACCCGACAGAGGGCAACAGTCCACACCGTGAGGATACACAGCCAACGCCACAGGCTAGAGATCCAAGGGCCAGCGCCTGCAGGCAAAACGGTACCTATACTCCGGGGAGCGGACTACCGTTGGGAAACCATCGGAGTCAACAGATTCTACACAGATGCAGGGAAAGATAGCAATCATCAACCTGTCCGGGGAGAGCAAAGACACTGCAGCCGGCTACAGGACCCATCCATCCAGCCGTTTGGTTTACCAGAGCCTCTGTGACTTTTTGCCTGAGTGAGTACAACAGTGCCATCCGGCACCACGCCGCACTGCCCCTGCAACCCTGCACCTAAGCTATCCTGCCTCCCCGTATCACTACCGGGCCCCGGGATCACCAACCCCTACCCAAGGAGGGGACAACATCCTAGCTGCTCCCTGCCATCGCTCCCGGGATCCCCGTCACCAGCAGCGGTGGTGCCCTCATCACCACGACCCGTGGGTGGCATAACAAACTATCTCCCAAAACAAACCACCCCCTTTTCACTCGTGGGCGAGGAGCGCTGCTCGAGTCCCCGGGTCCGGCCCACCGCTCGAGCCACCGAGCAGCAGCAGAAGTCCCCGGACCCGAGCGTAGCTAGCACGTCCCCTCCACCCGCGACATTAGTCTGTCCACATTGTCACTGGACAGACGCGTGCGCTTATCTGTCAGCACACACCCAGCAGCACTGAAGACATGTTCCGAGACAACGCTGGCTGCGGGACATGACAAGATCTCCAAGGCGTAAGTGGCGAGCTCAGGCCATTTTTCAAGATTGGAAGCCCAAAATGAGCAAGGCTCCAGTTGCAAAGTCAAGGCATCGATGTTCATTTGGAGATACTCCTGTATCATCCTCTCCAGTCGTTGACTATGTGTCAGACTTCTTGTCTCTTGTGGCCTTGCATTGGATGGTCTAAAAAAATTATGAAACGATTCAGTAAAATTGCTGTTACCAGCACCAGATACGGTGTTGCTGTTACGGTTTGACTGATAATGACGAGACAGTCCCATGTTTGGCAAGTTACAACTGGGAGATTCACTCCATGCACCACTGGTGTTTGGTGGAAAAGCCGAGCTAAGATTGAGTAACAGCTTCTGCTGATACTGCTGCATACGTGAGTCCCTTTCTATGGCTGTAATTATTTCTACAAATTTGGACTTGTACCGGGGATCTAATAGTGTGGCAACCCAGTAGTCATCATCATTTCTAATTCGGACAATCCGAGGGTCATGTTGTAGGTAGTGCAGCAAGTAGGCGCTCATGTGTCTTGCACATCCATGCGGACCAAGTCCTCGCTGTGTTTGTGGCGGTGAGGTGATAACCGTGCTTTCTTCCTCTGACATCTCCCCCCAACCTCGATCAACCAAAATTTGACCAAGGTCTCCCTCATCTGCTGAGTCTTCCATGTCCATCAAGAGTTAGTCCTCCATTTCTTCCTGGGCTCCTGCACCTTCCTCAACATTTCGGCTGCTACCATGCGCCCTTGTTAATCCCTCTCCCCCACCGTCCCATGCTTGCCACCTTGGTGATGCTAAACGTCTGGACCTTGTAGATGTTGGTATCCCTTGCGCATATGAATCCTCCTGTACTTCCTCCCCTTCCTGTTGTCCCACCACTTGACTCCGAATAGTGTTTAGCGTGTGCTCCAGCATGTAAATGACTTGAATTGTCATGCTGATAATGGCATTTTCAGCGCTAAACATATTCGTCACCATGTCGAAATTGTGCAGAAGGGTGCATAGGTCCTTGATCTGAGACCACTCCAGCAGTGTGATCTGCCCCACCTCTGCATCTCCTTGGCCCAGGCTATATGTCATAACATATTGCAGCAGGGCTCGACGGTCCTGCCACAGTCGCTGCAACATGTGGAGAGTCGAATTCCAGCGTGTTGGCACATCGCATTTCAGGCGATGAACCGTCAGGACGAAAGACTTCGACTTGCATCGCTCCAGGTCAGCTGCGGCGGTTGAACAGCGGAAGTGAGTAGAGAGTGACCGTGCCCTGTGCAGAAGCCCATCTAGGCCGGGATAGTGAGTTAAAAATTGCTGGACAACAAGGTTCAACACGTGAGCCATACAAGGCACATGTGTCACCTTGCCCCGGGAAAGGGCCGCACCCAGGTTTGCAGCATTGTCGCACACTGCCTTCCCTGGCTGCAGGTTGAGTGGAGACAACCATTTACGAAACTCGCTCGCAAGAGCTGACCACAACTCCTCAGCTGTGTGACTCTACTTTCCAAGACATTTCAAGGTAAAAACTGCCTGATGCCGTTGAGCTCTGCTGCCAGCATAGCAAGGAAGTGTGCAGGATTCCTTGTGCGCAGTTACAATGCAGGTGGCCTGACCAGGCAGGCTTGGGGCGGAGGTGGAGGACCCAGACGAGATTAAGGAGGCAGAAGCAGTGGAGGAACTTCTACATACAGAGGATTGACGCACAAGTCGTGGGGATGGCAAGACTTGTTCAGCAGACCCTTCTCCATCTCTCACCATAGTTACCCAGTGACCAGTCAGCGACATGTAACGCCCCTGTCCATGCTTACTGGTCCAAGTATCGGTGGTGAAATGTACCCTGTCACACACAGAGTTTCTCAAGGAAGCGGTTATGTTCTGTGCGACATGCTGGTGTAGCGCAGGCACACCTTTCTTGGAGAAGTAGTGGCAATTGGCATCTGGTACTGGGGCACTGCGGCTGACATAAGGTCTTGAAAATCCTCTGTGTCCACCAGGCGGAAAGGCAGCATTTCGGTAGCCAAAAGCTTACAGAGGGTGAAAGTCAACCTCTTAGCTTTGTCATGGCTCAGAGGAGATGGCCTTTTATTGGTCCACATCTGAGGGACCGAGATCTGGCTGGTGTTTGGAGACGGTGTGGAGTAGGGTGTCCCTGGAAAACTGCGGGTCTCTGAGGAAAGTGCAGGCGGAGACATGATGTTGCCTTCATCCAAAGTTGGTGCTCTTGATGTCTGAGAGAGCTGTGCACCAGCACTTGTTTCCCCTTCCAAACCAACTGACGACCTGCCAAGCAAACTGCCTGTTGCGGTTAAAGAGGTGGAAGGTCTCCGTGGAAAAACATGTGTGACAGCTGTCCCCACAGTCATAGAGGATGTAGAGCGCGCGGATGCAGTTGAAGGGGCAGACGGTGGTTGGCCCGCTCCGCTAGCCCGCATTGTAGCACGGTAAGCTTCCCACTGGGACTTATGCTTGTTATTCATGTGACGATTCATGGAAGAAGTTGTCAAACTAGTGAGGTTTTGGCCTCTACTTATAGATTGGAGACAAATCTTACAGATCACATGATTTGGGAGATCTTTTGCGATGTCAAAAAAGGGCCAGGCTAGGCAAGGCATACAGCCTATGCGACCTGCAGAGCCACTCCGACTTGTGCTCAGAGGCAGAGTTGTGGCTGAGGATGCAGTTGTTGACGTGATTCCAGTACTCCGACTCTGTCCAGGAGGGCGCAAGGTAACTTCGTCGTCAGTCGCATCCTCCTCCACCACCTCTGGTGACCTCCTCGAGTGCCTGACTGTGGGTTGACAGTAAGTAGGATCTAGAACTTCATCATCAAGCGTTGTGTTTGCACTCCTCTCGCCCTCAGACCTAACCTCTTCCTGCCCTGACTAAATAGTCAAGTTGTCATCCCAATCAGGTATCTGCGTCTCATCATCATCAGTATATTCCTCATTGTCTCCACCAACAGGTGTTACAGTTTGGGAATGAGGGTCTACATTATGCTCAGAAACGTGGTCATCAGGGCCTGAATCTGAGTCACAAATCTTCTGGGCATCACTGCAGACCATTTCCTGTTCTGTACTCACTGTAGCTTGGGAGCAGATCTCTGATTCCCAGGCTATAGTGTGACTGAACAGCTCTGCAGACTCAGCCATCTCTGTTACACCATACTCTGCAGGGTGGGTGGAGACTTGAGAGCTGGGAAAAAGCAAGTGCGATTGGGATGACAACTTAGAGGACTGTTTTTTGGATGTTGAAGTTGAGGTGGAGGAGAGGTCACTTGTTGGAGCACTTGAGATCCATTCAAGCATGTTCTTTTTTTGTGCATCATCTACCTTTGTTACAGTTGTTCGGTTCCGTAAAAAAGGTAGCACATCCGATTGTCCACGGAAAGTAGTAGACATCTTACTTTTGCTGGAAGATGGCCTTTCTTCAGCAGATGTTAATGTAGCTTTCCCACCTACCCGACGGACACAAACTTTTTTTCCTTTTCCAATACGCCTGTTCCCCTTTCCACCAGCATCTGTCCTTTTGCCACTCATTTTGTTAGCAACAAGATTGGACACTTAAAATGTTGTAGCAAAAATGGAGAGGTGGTGTACAATGCATAGGTGGTCTAGCTTTATTGACAGCTGAAGAACCAACACTGACTATCGCAGTCAATTTTAGTATGCCCCTAACAGTAGCAGCACAGTTTGCAATTAGATTTGCGTATCAAAAATGGACAGGTGTGTAGCATGCACAGGTGCTGTATCGTGATTGGCAGCAAAGGAACACTAAGGTAGTATCCCAGTCAATTTTAGTATGCCCCTAACAGTGGCAGCACAGTTTGCAATTAGAATTCCTTAGCAAAAATGGACAGGTGTGTACCATACACAGGTGCTGTACCGTGATTGGCAGCAAAGGAACACTAAGGTAGTTTCCCAGACAATTTTAGTATGCCCCTAACAGTGGCGGCACAGTTTGCAATTAGAATTATGTAGCTAAAAATGGACAGGTGTGTACAATGCGGAGGTGGTCTAGATTTATTGACAGCTGAAGAACCAACACTGACTATCCTAGTCAATTTTAGTATGCCCCTAACAGTGGCAGCACAGTTTGCAATTAGAATTGTGTAGCAAAACTGGGCAGGTGGGTAGAATTCACGGGTGCTGTGGGTCAGTGGACAGCAAAGGAACACTAACTTAGTATTCCAGACACTTTTAGGATGGCAGAAAAAGTTTTAGCTCTTTGGGGAAATAAAATAGCGTGGCAAAAATGGGCAGGTGGGTACAGTGCACGGGTGCTGTGGGTCAGTGGACAGCAAAGGAACACTAACTTAGTATTCCAGACACTTTTAGGATGGCATAAAAAGTGTCAGCTCTTTGGGTAAATAAAATAGCGTGGCAAAAATGGGCAGGTGGGTAGAATGCACAGGTGATGTGGGTCGGTGGACAGCAAAGGAAGCCTCACTTTCTATCCCTACTAATGAAATAATGCAGCAGAATTGCCTGAGCTGAGGTAGGCAGACGCTGTTATCTAAAGCACTACACAGCGTTTGCACGGACCTGCCTAGCAGCTATGGCTATGAACGCCTGTAAATCAGCCCTGAAAAGGGCTGAAATAACTAGTAGTCCCTAATCCCTAAAGCGCTGTGTAGATTGCACTGTATCTATATAGCGCACACAGCAGAAACAGCAGCAGCGGTTGCGGTGACTGTCACCCACCAGCAGCAGACAGATAATGGCGGCGACGGGGAAAATGGCCGTGTCTTCTAAGGCAAGGACATGTGACATGCACAGCGTATGACACATGCCCTTGCTTGTCTGGCAAAAATCCACTTTGCACTGTGTGTCTCTGTGATTTGCTGACAGCCTGGCCCGCCCCACTGTACACGCGGTTAGGGGAAAATATTTTTTAAAAAAATGGCGATCGGCATTATCTCAGCACTCAACAGCAGCACTGATCTAAACCCCGTCCCCCCCCTGCACACTATACACTGAATTTTGATAATAGCGTGATTCACAGTAACTCACACTATTACAGTGAAAAGCCAGCTACTAACTAGCTAGGCTTTTTGTTGATCGAACCATTCTCGAACGCTACTTGAACTGTCGAGCTTTTAGCAAAAGGCTCAAGTTCGTCGAGCCTCTCAAACACCCCCCAAAATCACTCGAACATGAAATTGGTAAACCTCGAGTATCGCTCATCTCTACTCCCAATGCAAATAGAACCGGGAGTGGACTTCTCCGTTCCATGCAAAGTCATCCAAAAGAGAAGGAAACACAAAGTGCAGGAGGAAGGGTTATCTGCTTATTAGCCTGGGTGCGGGACCCGAGTGCATCCTCCAAAGTCAGCCGGCCTCTGGCAACTTGGTTTGCTACTGGACTTTTGTGAAATTATTGAACTGTGAGTACACCACTGTCCCCCGGTCCGGTCCAGCGTGCCACCTCCAGCAGCCATTCCTCCCGTGTTCCGACACAGGGCCCCGGGTCTACACATCCCCTACCCGTGGAGGGGATCCCATCTTGCTGCCCCACTCCATCAGCCCCGGGCGCCCCATCACCAGGCAGCGGCGGTGTCACCATCCCTCACCGCAAGCCACGGGTGGCGTCACAGACAATCTCCCTTGTAAATATCCCCTTTCCAACTATTGTGAGGACGGGCGGCTGTGCGAGCCCGGGTCCGGTCACCACTCAAGCCGCAGTAGCGAACCCGGATCCGAGCAGGCCTCCCGAGAGAGAAGCGGAAGCGGACCCCGCCCGCAACATTAAGTAAAGAGAAAGTTTTGGTTCAGAAGAATCTCGTCTCTGTGTGGTGTTTGGCAACACTGGGGCCTGCTGCAGTCTGCAGCTGTGAGACGGCCATGAAGAAGCTAGTACCAGTCTTGGCCTCTGGCCTTGAAGTAAGTGTCCCGCACCACAAATCCCAGCAACCTTTCCCTTGTAGTGGATCGGAGGCGGTAATGCAAAGTGCTGAACCAGAGCTGCACTGCGGCCTTACAGCGATACCCGCAGCAACTACCAGAGCACCCCACTGTCCTTTTTACACAAACACTCAGTGTCGCAGAGAAAAAACCCAAATGGTAACAAAAAAAGAGGATGTGGTGCAACATATGTAGAAAAAAAGTCATGACATTCAAGAAAAAAAGGAGAAAATCAGATTGCACTCACTCACCATCCATAAAACCCAACTTTATTCAGAGTACATTAAATCTCCAGGCAGGATTGCATGGCAAGGACTCAGGGCGCATAGACAACAGCCATTTCACGTCCTCCACACGCTACCGGTAATTGTGGAGCACGCAAAATGGCTATTGTCTGTGCGCCCTGCGTTCTTGCCATGCAATCCTGCCTGGTGATTTAATGTACTCTGAATAAAGTTGTGTTTTATCATGGTGAGTGCAATCTGATATTCTACATTTTTTCTAGAGTGTCCTTTTTACATTATGTTTGAAAGGTACAGTATATCAGAGAACTGAATACACCTCTCCCATTTTTGTAAATATTATATTATATCTTTTCATGGGACAACACTGAAGATAGGACATTTTGATACAATGTAAAGTAGTCAGAGTACAGCTTGTATAACAGTGTAAATTTGGTGTGCCCACTAAATAACACAAAACATAGCCATTAATGTCAAAAAACGCTGACAACAAAATTTGTACACCCCTAAGTGAAAATTTTCCCTCCCCAGTGTCATGTGACTCATTAGTGCTACAAGGTCTCCAGGTGTAAACGGGGAGCAGGTGTGTTACATTTGGTTTTATCGGTCACACAAGCTCTCATACTGGTCAATGGAAGTTCAACATAGCACCTCATGGCAAAGAAATATGAGGATCTAAAAAAAGTATTGTTTTTCTACATAAAGATGGCCTAGACTATAAGAAGATTGCCACCACCATGAAACTGAGCTGCACCATGGTGGCCAAGACCATACAGCGGTTTAACAGAAGCCACTCAGCACAGGCCTCGCCATGGTTCACTAAAGAAGTTGAGTGCACGTGCTCAGCATCATATCTAGGAGTTGTCTATTCAAAATAGACGTATAAGTGCTGCCAGCATTGCTGCAGAGGTTACAAGGGTGGGGGATCAGCCTATCAGTGCTCAGACCATACGCCGCACTCTGCATCAAATTGGTCTGCATAGCTTTCCTCCTAGAAGGAGGCCTTTTCTAAAGATGATGCACAAGAAAGCCAACAAACAGTTTGCTGAAGACAAGCAGACTAAAGGGTGCTTTACACGCTGCGACATTGCTAACGATATCTCGTCGGGGTCACGGTGTTTCTGATGCACATCCTGCGTCGTTAGCGACATCGCAGCATGTGACAGCTAGGAGCGACGATCAACGATCGCAAAAAATGGCAAAAATCGTTGATCGTTGACACGTCGCTCCAAATCATAATGTTGTTGGTGTTTCATTCCGCAGGTTGATCGTCGTTCCTGCGGCACCACACAACGCTGTGTGTGACACCGCAGGAACGACGAACATCATCCCACCTGCATCCATCGGAAAGGAGGAAGGAAGGAGGTGGGCGGCATGTTCCGGCCGCTCAAATCCTCCCCTCTTCTTCTTTAGGGCGGCCGTTTTGTGACGTCGCTGTGACGCTGAACGCACCTCCCCCTTGAAGGAGGGATTGTTCGGCAGCAACAGCAACGTCGTTCAGCAGGTATTAGCGTGTGACGCTGCCATAGTGATATTGTTCGCTACGGCAGTGATCACCACATGTCGCACGAACGACATGGGCGGGTGCTATCGCTCGCGACATCGCTAGCGATGTCGCAGCGTGTAAAGCACCTTTTAAGGACATGAATTACTGGAAATATGTCCTGTGGACTGATGACACAAAGATCAACTTATTTGGCTCAGATGGTGTTGGCATGTGTGAGGAGTACAAAGACAAATGTGTCCTGCCTATAATCAAGCTCTAGAATCACTGCGTTGAGAAACACGTGATGGTGTCTCCGCAGTGGTGGATGTTGATCTCCCTAAGGTCAACCATCCTTGCTCACATAGTCTTTTACTAGGCAATGTCCCACTAGCCAGATTCCTACTCCACACTGATGAGGGGCAAATACCCCGAAACGGCTGTCTGTGGATGGATACCATGTTTGGCATAGGTGGTCTCCTTGACTGGAGACTGCCCTTCCCGTGGTTGTTCCTTCCCGGTGAAAGACCTGGCTAGTTTCCTGCCAGCGTTGAGAAACATGTGATGGTGTCTCCGCAGGCCTTCTTGATTTGAATATTTCCCAGGGGGCATTGCTCTAGAATCACTGCGTTGAGAAACAC
The DNA here is from genome assembly GCF_048569485.1 of Anomaloglossus baeobatrachus. Lineage (NCBI taxonomy): Eukaryota > Metazoa > Chordata > Amphibia > Anura > Aromobatidae > Anomaloglossus > Anomaloglossus baeobatrachus. Next base: position 89,498,227 of record NC_134354.1, on the reverse strand, counting down.
GTGATGGTGTCTCCGCAGTGGTGGATGTTGATCTCCCTAAGGTCAACCATCCTTGCTCACATAGTCTTTTACTAGGCAATGTCCCACTAGCCAGATTCCTACTCCACACTGATGAGGGGCAAATACCCCGAAACGGCTGTCTGTGGATGGATACCATGTTTGGCATAGGTGGTCTCCTTGACTGGAGACTGCCCTTCCCGTGGTTGTTCCTTCCCGGTGAAAGACCTGGCTAGTTTCCTGCCAGCGTTGAGAAACATGTGATGGTGTCTCCGCAGGCCTTCTTGATTTGAATATTTCCCAGGGGGCATTGCTCTAGAATCACTGCGTTGAGAAACACGTGATGGTGTCTCCGCAGTGGTGGATGTTGATCTCCCTAAGGTCAACCATCCTTGCTCACATAGTCTTTTACTAGGCAATGTCCCACTAGCCAGATTCCTACTCCACACTGATGAGGGGCAAATACCCCGAAACGGCTGTCTGTGGATGGATACCATGTTTGGCATAGGTGGTCTCCTTGACTGGAGACTGCCCTTCCCGTGGTTGTTCCTTCCCGGTGAAAGACCTGGCTAGTTTCCTGCCAGCGTTGAGAAACATGTGATGGTGTCTCCGCAGGCCTTCTTGATTTGAATATTTCCCAGGGGGCATTGCTCTAGAATCACTGCGTTGAGAAACACGTGATGGTGTCTCCGCAGTGGTGGATGTTGATCTCCCTAAGGTCAACCATCCTTGCTCATATAATCAAGCATGGTGGTGGGAGCATCATGGTTTGGGGCTGCTGGAGGCTAATATCGCTAGAATAGCAGGAATGAAATATGATCATGAACTGGCCCCAATTGACCTGGTGACAGGTTCTCTTTAAGCTATAAAAGGTAGAATAAAGGAGGCCATTTTCCCTGATGATCCAGTTATCTTACAAAGGGATGTTCCCAATATGAGAACTATAAAGCCACATAAACACGTTGAGTATTTGGTGAGTTTTTTACCTCAGTATTTGTAGCTAAAACCAGGAGTGGGTAAGAAATACAGAAGTGGTGCCCGTGTTTCTATTATACTTTTCCTCTGATTGTTCCACTCTTGGTTTTGGCTGCAAATACTGAGGTAAACAGTCACCAAATACTGAACGTGTGCACGTGGCCTAATAAATTATAATTCTTTGAAAACTAGTTCATTTTGAAAAATAATTATCTCAAAAATTAAATGCATATCAATTACCTTTCTGCTTCTTTTTCTACAATTTCATTGCTAAATTTATCAGGTTCAGCGCTTAGAATCTGGCTTACAGTCGTAACTGCAGAAACCACCACCTGCTGAGAGAAAGCAATATGGTCATAAAAATGCATCTTATATTGTGCAGCCTTTGATAAAGTAAGACATTTTAATATGTTCACAAAGGAAGGTGTGTAAGGCTAACCTTTAGCCAGTTGTAATGTGTAACCATATTATAATGAAGTATTAGTCATATTAAACTACGGTTCAGAAAACATAAGATGTTCTCTGTCACAGGACTATTCACCATAAATTGCCCTAAATCACACAGGAGTTCTTCTATAAAAACCTGCTGCCAGTCTTCAAAAGCTCAACAATAAAGGTGCTCATCATAGATGCTACATGAAAGGTGGCTGAACTCATGGGTCCCCGCAACATCTAAGATGACCAGACTCTCCCCTAACAGCAGACGATGGAGGGGAAGAAGAACAGGAATGCTGAATTTCAACACTCAGTCCTTTCTTCTCACAGGAGATAATTATTATTAATAATAATAATAATAATAATAATAGGTAGTGGCCCATTAGGCAATTTTAGGCCCCAAAGGCCTAAATAAAAAGACTATTAATAATAAAAATTAGCAATATTTGGGTGGGCAGTTGGAGATTTTGCATTGAGACCCAAGAGCTTCAATTTATGCCACTGACCCAGTGCTACAGCAATTTCACTCTTGCCCATTTTTTCTATGACAGCTTTTGGGTGGTAAAAATGTCATCCATAAGTAACGCTCATCAATTCCCATTTATCTACCTCTACACATCCTATCGTATTCCATGGCAACCACCAGTAAAAATCACTACAAAGACACCCACACCTAACTAGTACCCCCATTTTCATGTAACTTTGCAGGGTGTAAGACCCGAGTACCTCGCCCTGTACTACGTTACATCACACAGAAGAGATGTACCAGAAAAATGAGCGTGCTATCATCTCCTACAGTTATATTCAAGAAATTCCAGTAAAGATGTGTTCAACTTTTTACATTGGACTCTGGTCAACCTATTTTGTCACATTCGGCAAGGTCCGTATACCAACTAGAGTCTTGTGGCTTGAAAAGGGGTAAACAGCAAACTCCCATGAAAAACACATACAATTAGGGACTTATAAACCAGGTGCACAGGAACCGAAAAGCAAACTTCACCACAAATGGTCCCTTATATACAGCACCTAATTATAAACACATGAACTTATTTTAGAAAATAATGTACTTACTTCTTGCTCTTCAGAAGCAATTGAGGAATCATTCAGTATTTTGTTTACAATCTTTATTGCATTTGAAATGTCCTGTGATTTTAGATTTGCCGGTTCTGAGGTGAGGATCTGTGTGGTAGCCGCAACTTCTCCTGCATTGTCTGGGCCAATGTCAGTCTAAGAGAAGAAAGCAGTAAATTAGCACAGAGGTGAAATCAATTCATCAAAACTCATCAATTCTGAAGTTTAAACACGCTCTCAAGCTATATAAGTAGTCACACGTACACTGATCCTGTAGGTTTTAGGTCCCAAAAAAACAGTAATTCTGTGAAAGGGCTCCAGAGATGACCTAGCAAAAATGGCGTTTTGTCAAGGAGTAAAAAAGTTTAGAAGTTACCCTCATCCAGAGGAAGAAGGTACATACACCAAGGAGGTCAGGGCAGTAGGTAGTTAAAGGTATTGTCCACTACTTTAACATTCATGGCCTACTATCCTTAGAATAAGTAATTAATGTCTGATCGGCCGGGGTCTGACACCCCGGGCCCTTGCCAATCAGCTGCTCTCAGTGTCAGCAGAGGCAAAAGGTGGTCACAAATACTTCGTTCCAGAGCTGACCCGTCTTCTGATAGTGGACAAGGCCTGGTACTGTACATCCGCCTCCCATTCAAATCAATAGGGGGGTGTGAAGTACCCGGCCGCGGCCACTATCAGAAGACAGGGCAGCTCCGGAACTGAGCATTTACGTCCACCGTCACCAAAGACAGCTAATCTGCAGGGGTCTGGCACCGGCTGATTAGGCATTGATTACCTATCCTAAGAATAGGCCATCAATGTTAAAGTAATGGACAACCTCTTAAAATAATTAAGTTCTAGGAAGAGGGGAGGAGTGCAGCTTATTAACCCATTACTTGCCAAATTAGCAATTTTCAATTTTTTTTTATTAAATGACAGATTTTTAATGCTTTGGGTCCTAATAAATCAGAAACATAATTTGCCAAATTTTGAAAAAAACCTTTAAAATAGGTGTTTTGAAAGCTCTCTGGGTGGAAGAATATTCAATTAAAAATGACAACAACATGATTTCCTGTTTTGCAAACATTCTTTTTACAAAAACAACATAAAAAATTGGACCTAATTATAAAATCTTAGTTGCTAGAAGCAATATATTAGGCGTCCCAAAAAAAGGACATTGGTAGATAATAGGTTAAATCTCCAGACACTATCTGTTGAGCAGCAAGGAGCAGCAAACCCACAAGATGGCTAAAGCAGCAGGCATTGTACTCCATGTTTTTTCCCGTTAAGCGATCCCCTCGCATGACACTCTGCTCACGCTGGCAGTCCAGCAGAGCCGAGTGTTATGCTAGTGTCCCTGCGACTGAGGTCCGACTAGGCGAGTGGACCTCAGCTGCAGGGGGCGGCCAGCTCTGAGGAGGGGAGGGAGGGATTTATCTCCCTCTCTCCTCCGTTGCCGGCTATTGCCATTCTCGCCCTGCACTCGCGGTACACCGATGTACTGCGAGTGCAGTGTGATTTTTCTCTCGCCCCATACACTTGAATGGGTGCGAGAGAAAGAGTCTCGCATTACAATCACAGCATGCTGCGATTGTTTTCTCTGTCCCATTAGGGCTGGGAAAATAATCACTCATGTGCGCTGACACACTTATTACCTAACTGCTGCCATTCTGCCACAACAAATGTACCATTGCAAATCATAGACATGTGATGGACAAGATTGTGTACTACCATCTACTGCTCTGAAATTTAAAGTTATTACTATTTACATCACTGCTGCCTCTCCTATCCCTCAGTACATTTCCACCATGGGGTGCGCCATTGACCTTCCAGCCACAAGGGAACAGTAATTCCTGGCATCACTCTCACACATTCTTTACTAAGTGCCCCCCGACTGCCTCAGAATGCAAGATACTGGAAATGGCCAGCACCGATGACACTAGTTTTCAGACCCATGCCCGATGTACTTGTTACCGTGCACTGCACATATATAAGTCAGATTCTTTCCAACTCCTTAATGCCCCATGACGGTTATATCCATCATGGAGCATATCAGGGACATTGGAGCTTCCATTCAACAATATAAATATAGTAGTAACATTATTTAATACAATTAAGGGAATAATATAAACATGAAAATAACAGCATATTACCTTATTTGCTAAGGTTTCAAGATTCACATTGCAATTTTGAAGTATAGGTTCTCCTCGAACTGGTTTCCCACCTTCATTCCTACACTGAACGGTTGCCCTGGGGGTGTTAGCTGTGAAAATAAGGGGAAAAAATACATTATATTATTCTGCCTAATGGTTGGTATACTGAGGCAATGTATTAGTACAGTTCAATAGTACAAACATAATCTGTACGTATGTCTTTATTGATTTTCAGCATTACGCCATTAAATAACAGGTTTTACAACGTGGACAAAATAGAGTTTTCAAATACCAGTTTCAGTACCTACCATTCACGTCAGTGGCATTGCAGATCTCTGTTGAGTATCCATACATGCCAATCAGGATATCTCCAAAAGTAAAGCATTCTTGGTTCTGGCAGCTCTGGAAGCCTCTACAAAAGTTTTCTATAACATAAAGATGGAAATAATAAATTTAGCAGAACAATAATAACAGGGTTTGGACTTTGGAATGATGGAATATATAATTGTCCAAATGGAATGAAATATGTCTCCCTTCTTCCATCTTATCCACTGGCATTCTTAAAATATTTATTTTATTATGTATTATTTAAAATGAACGTGAAATACCCAACAGTAATTTAAATTATTAAAATATAATATCCTGCTCTTACATCGGGAAGAGTAAAAAAAGATATTGTCCCGTATGCAACATATATCACCTATGTGCAGGATCTTGTGTGAATGGAATGGTACTGAGCATGTGTGAAGAATCATCTTATAAACAGTGGATAAAGCAAGTGACCACACATGCTCATTACTGCTTCGTTCAGACATGGGACTTTGAGACCCTGTTCTCATGATCTGTATGAGTCCCACCAGTTGAGTCCCAGCGATCAAACATTTTTCGCTTATTCTGTTTATGTGACAACCCTTTGAAGTGGATGTCCACTACTCAGACATCGCCTTCTCAATCCCTATCATAGAATAGTAGAATTGGAAGGTATCTCAAGGGCCATTGGATCCATCTCCATGCAAGTGCAGGTTTTCCAAAATCATACCAGCTATATGTTTATTCAGCTTCCGTTTGAAGATTACCATTGATGTTGAGCTCACCACCTCCCATGGTAGCCTGTTCCATCCTCTGACTGCCCTCACTGTCAGAAAGTTTTTCCTAATGTCTAATCTGAATCTCCTTCCTTTAAGTTTCCTCCCATTGCTTCTTGTACTTCTTTGTGCAAATGAGAATAGGGTGGTTCACTCTGCACTGTGACTACCTTTCAGATATTTGTAGACCGCTATTAAGTCTCTTCTCAGCCTTCTCTTTGGCAAACTAAACATCCCTAGTTCTTTTAGCCGTTCTTCATATGACATGGTTTCTAGACCTTCTACCATCTTGGTTGCTCTTCTCTGGACTTGCTCCAATATATCGATGTCTTTCTTGAATTGGGGCACCAAGAACTGTACACAGTATTCCAGGTGGGGTCTGACCAGGGCAGAGTATAGGGGAATAATTACCTCTCTTGATCTACATTTAATGCTTGTCTTGATACATCCCAAAATTTTGTTGGCCTCTTTAGCTGCAGCACCACACTGTTGGCTCATATTTTTTCTGGGATGTACTATTATGTCCAAGGTATACGTGACTTCAGTAAGGCATCCAATGTTTCCCCAGTGTAAAATAACAACACATATAATCACCTATGGTGCCAGCGCTGTTCCAGCGGTGTTGGCACTGCTTCCCCCAGGGATCACATAACATAACACGCTATTCACATGATCCCTATGACCAATCAATGCTGGCTTCACTCTCCCTTCCTTCAGACAAATCAGACACATCCAGAAGACGCGTGAGTGGTACTGCTGTCTCACTTCCTCCGGATGTAAATGATGTCTATAGGAGAAGAGAGTGAAGCCAGTGCTGATTAGCCACTGGGATTGCATGACATTGGGAGAGGCAGTGCCAACACCACTGGAACAGAAGAAGTGAGTATAAGTGTTATTTTACTGCGTCAAACAGGGATTGAGAAGGGTTTCAGAAATGGACAATCCCTTTAAGCTGACATTTGTTATCAATACATTATAAAAATTACCTATCGTGCAAAGCTCCCCTGTGTATTTATCTGGGCAACGGCAGCGGTTGATTTTGCAGATGCCACCATTTTGACATTCCAATATACATGGAGGAGGAGGAGTTGGTGGTTTCGGTGCTAACAAAATATGAAAATAATGATCATTTAGTACAGTTGCTAAAGGCATGGGTTTGGTCATGTACTCTAAAAGAAATTTGAAAGCATTACATATAGGTATTAAATGTAATTGAAATATCTGGGTAGCATACTGGCCAACATCTCTCATCATCAAAAAGCATTGCAGGTTCACCCTTTTACACATCAGATATACACAGCATGTTAGAATATTTTTTTTCTGATATACAGTAAATGTATTTACAGCTTTGCACTTCGCAGCAGCAAATGTAATACACAATATTGAGTAATTTTCTTCACTAAACTCTATAGTCAATGCCCCTTCATTATCTGTGTGATGTGGTCTGTTCCATAGTAAGCAGGTTACCATATTGTTTGTGGAATGAACTAATGCTCATAGATAGGGGTTTTGACAAGACTAAAGGCCGCTTTACACACTGCGATATCGTGACCGATATCGCTAGCATGCGTACCCGCCCCATCGGTTGTGCGACACGGGCAAATTGCTGCCTGTGGCGCACAAAATCGCATGGACCCATCACACTACTTACCTGCCTACCGACGTCGCTGTGGCCGGCGAACCGCCTCCTTTCTAAGGGGGTAGCTCGTTTAGCGTCACAGCGATGTCACACCAGCGTCACTGAACCGCCGCCCAATAGAAGCGGAGGGGTGGAGATGAGCGGGACGTAACATCCCGCCCACCTGCTTCCTTCCTCATTGCCGGCGGGCGCAGGTAAGGTGAGGTTTCTCGCTCCTGCGGTGTCACACATAGCGATGTGTGCTGCCACAGCAACGAGGAACTACATCACTAGCTGCAGCAGCGATAATTGAGAATAGGGGGGCATGTCACCGATGAGCGATTTTGAACATTTTTGCGACGATTCAAAATCGCTCATAGGTGTCACATGCAACGACATCGCTAAAGCGGCCAGATGTGTGTCAGAAGTGACCCCAAACAAGATCGCTTGAGCGATGTCGCAGCGTGTAAAGCGGCTTTTAAGGTGGCTATACACGCTACGAGATCGCTAAAGCGATCTCGTTGGGGTTACGGAATTTGTGACGCACATCCGTCCGCTTTAGCGATGTCATTGTGTGTGACACCTGTGAGCGATTTTGAATTGTCCCAAAAACGTTCAAAATCGCTCATCGGTGACATGCCCCCCTCTTGCCAATTATCGTTGCTGCTGCAGTAACAATGTTGTTTGTCATTCCTGCGGCAGCATACATTGCTATGTGTGACACCGCTGGAATGACAAACATCTCCTTACCTCCGTCCACCGGAAAAGGAGGAAGGAAGGAGGTGGGCGGCATGTTCCGGCCGCTCATCTCCTCCCCTCCTTTTCTATTGGGCGACGGTTCAGTGACGCTGCTGTGACATCGCTGTGACACTGAACAAACCGCGCCCCTTAGAAAAGAGGCGGTTCGTCGGTCACAGCGACGTCGCAGAGCAGGTATGTGCGTGTGACGCTGCCGTAGCGATAATGTTTGCTACGGCAGCAATCACCACATATCGTGCCACCGACGGGGGCGGGTGCTGTCGCACGCGACATCGCTAGCCGATGCTAGCGATGTCGCAGCGTGTAAAGCGGCCTTTAGAAACATATTAAAACCTACATGATGAGGAGCTATACAGTTAGGTCCAGAAATATTTGGACAGTGACACAAGTTTTGTTATTTTAGCTGTTTACAAAAACATGTTCAGAAATACAATTATATATATAATATGGGCTGAAAGTGCACACTCCCAGCTGCAATATGAGAGTTTTCACATCCAAATCGGAGAAAGGGTTTAGGAATCATAGCTCTGTAATGCATAGCCTCCTCTTTTTCAAGGGACCAAAAGTAATTGGACAAGGGACTCTAAGGGCTGCAATTAACTCTGAAGGCGTCTCCCTCGTTAACCTGTAATCAATGAAGTAGTTAAAAGGTCTGGGGTTGATTACAGGTGTGTGGTTTTGCATTTGGAAGCTGTTGCTGTGACCAGACAACATGCGGTCTAAGGAACTCTCAATTGAGGTGAAGCAGAACATCCTGAGGCTGAAAAAAAAAAAATCCATCAGAGAGATAGCAGACATGCTTGGAGTAGCAAAATCAACAGTCAGGTACATTCTGAGAAAAAAGGAATTGACTGGTGAGCTTGGGAACTCAAGAAGGCCTGGGCGTGCATGGATGACAACAGTGGTGGATGATCGCCGCATACTTTCTTTGGTGAAGAAGAACCCATTCACAACATCAACTGAAGTCCAGAACACTCTCAGTGAAGTAGGTGTATCTGTCTCTAAGTCAACTGTAAAGAGAAGACTCCATGAAAGTAAATACAAAGGGTTCACATCTAGGTGCAAACCATTCATCAATTCCAAAAATAGACAGGCCAGAGCTAAATTTGCTGAAAAACACCTCATGAAGCCAGCTCAGTTCTGGAAAAGTATTCTATGGACAGATGAGACAAAGATCAACCTGTACCAGAATGATGGGAAGAAAAAAGTTTGGAGAAGAAAGGGAACGGCACATGATCCAAGGCACACCACATCCTCTGTAAAACATGGTGGAGGCAACGTGATGGCATGGGCATGCATGGCTTTTAATGGCACTGGGTCACTTGTGTTTATTGATGACATAACAGCAGACAAGAGTAGACGGATGAATTCTGAAGTGTACCGGGATATACTTTCAGCCCAGATTCAGCCAAATGCTGCAAAGTTGATCGGATGGCGCTTCATAGTACAGATGGACAAAGACCCCAAGCATACAGCCAAAGCTACCCAGGAGTTCATGAGTGCAAAAAAGTGGAACATTCTGCAATGGCCAAGTCAATCACCAGATCTTAACCTAATTGAACATGCATTTCACTTGCTCAAATCCAGACTTAAGACGGAAAGACCCAGAAACAAGCAAGACCTGAAGGCTGCGGCTGTAAAGGCCTGGCAAAGCATTAAGAAGGAGGAAACCCAGCGTTTGGTGATGTCCATGGGTTCCAGACTTAAGGCAGTGATTGCCTCCAAAGGATTCGCAACAAAATATTGAAAATAAAAATATTTTGTTTGGGTTTGGTTTATTTGTCCAATTACTTTTGACCTCCTAAAATGTGGAGTGTTTGTAAAGAAATGTGTACAATTCCTACAATTTCTATCAGATATTTTTGTTCAAACCTTCAAATTAAACGTTACAATCTGCACTTGAATTCTGTTGTAGAGGTTTCATTTCAAATCCAATGTGGTGGCATGCAGAGCCCAACTCGCGAAAATTGTGTCACTGTCCAAATATTTCTGGACCTAACTGTATATACATATAGGGGCCAAAATGCACCAATAGCTTCAAGAATACCTACCGTATGTAGAAATGTGCAAGGTTATAAATCAATAAAAAATATACTCTTTATTAAATAATATAATTAAAAACTAATGATGGATGAGCCTGCATGGCTCATTACTTGGTCAAGCTTTCGGGTGCTCGATTGAGTAACAAATAGTACTAAACATCCCATGGTGCGCAAGAACTCAAGTTAAAGTGAAGCAGTTTCTTTCAATGATTGGAGTCGGCGCACCAGAATTAGGTCAGTCATGGGGGTTCTGCTGTTCTGGCACCTCAAGGGCTCTTTCATTATGACTTTGCAACCGCAAACCATAAGGGTATCTGCTCACGAGGTCCTTGGTGCAGCGGGTCCTGAACTATGGGGCCACGTGTCTCCTCCGCAAGAGACCGCAACTGCTTGTGTCCACAATCCGGGCTTGGGCAGTTGTGGTCTCTCGCTGTGTTCTCCCTGCTGAGAAGACTTGCATCTCTGCAGCAAAGAACTGACATGCTTGTGGCTCAGGAAGCCGCACCGCAGGTCAGTTTACGCTGTGGGAAAAACAAGTACAGTGGGCAGGGGATTTCTATAAATCTCATCCACTATGTTTGTACAGTACAACATAGCATTTTGTACTCAGCGAAAATGTGCTGCATCCAAAACGCTGTGAACCCTGATCATGTGCACACAGCCTAACAGCAAAATCTGCACTTCAATATGGAGCTCCTTCCCTTCTCAGCCTTCCACTGCACCTTAACAGTAGTTCCCGATTATATGTAATGTATTGGTATACTCAGAAGACACTGCACAAAAATCTTGGGGCTAAAAACATTTTAGTGGTAAAAATGTAATTATTATTTTTCATCACCCAAATGTATAAAGTTCTGTGAGGCACATGTGGTATCAACATGCTCACTGCACCCAAAGATAAATTAATTAAGTGGTGTAGTTTGTAAAATGGGGTTACTTATTGGGGCCTCCTTTTCAAATGCACCCTCAAACCATTTCAGAAAAATCTACACCACAATATGGCACTCATTCTCTTCTTCAGAGCTTTGCACTTTGCCTCAAAAGTAGTTTTCCAAAACATCTGGGGTATTGGCGAACTCAGGAGAAATTGTGTAACAAATTGTTTTCTCTTTTACCTTTTTAAAAATTAAAAACTTGGGGCAAAAGCAGCATTGTATTGGAAAAAATAGAAAATTTTCATTTACTCAGCCCAATGTGCTACAATTCTGTGAATCGCCTCAGGGTGAAAAATGCTCACTACACCCCAAGATGAATTTCTTGAAAGGAGTAGTTTACAAAATGGGGTTACTTGGAGGATTTCTGCTGTTTTGCAATCTATTCAAGTCAAAATGGCCCTCCAAGATTCAAATAGAGCTCTTTCCCTTCTGAACCCTGCCAGGCGCAAAGAAAAGTAATTTTCAACCACGTATGGGGTATCGGTGTATGCACTAGAAATTGCACAAAAAAAATGTATAGCCCATTTTCTTCTGTTACTTTTTTGAAAATTAAAAATTTGCGGGTAAAATCAACATGTTTGTTGGAAACACGTATTATTTCATTTTTATGGCTCAACATTAAAAAATTCTATAAAGCACCTGTGGGTTTAAGCTGCTCACCACACCACTAAAAAAATTCTTTCAGGGGTGTAGTTTGTAAAATGAGGTCACTTGTAGGGGGTTTCCATGGTGTCCGCTATCAATTTCTGCCAATTTTGCATTCAGAGCCCTGTCGTGCGCCCAAACAGTAGTTTTTGATCACATATATGGTATCGGCGTACTCAGGATAAATTGCACAAACAAAATTGGATAGCCTATTTCCTCCTGTTACCCTTGTGAAAATTAAAAACTTGGGACCAAAAAAACGTTTTTGTGGGAAAAAAGATTTTTTTTTTTCACGGCTCTCAACATTATAAAATTCTGTGAAGCACCTGAAGGTTCATGATGCTCACCATGCAGCTAGATAATTTCCTTGATTTGTGTAGATTCCAAAATGGGGCCACTTGTGGAGAGTTTCCAGCCAATTTTGAGCTCCAAAATTCAAATGGTGACCTTTATAGAATGCTGTGTTCCACCTGGAGGAAAATTACTACCTTTTCAATTTTTACCCTAAAGCTACAATATTTTCACAAATAAACATAAAAAATTTCAACCTAAATTTAACACTAACATGAAGCACGATGTGTCACGAAAAAAGAATCACTGGGATCCATTGAAACGTTCCAAAGTTTGTTACCTCATACAGTGACGCTGGTCAGAATTGTCAGGAAGGTGAAAACATGCTTTGGCATCAATGGGTTAAATGATTGTCTAAAGGGTACTTTACATGCTGCGACATCGCTAGCGATCTCGTCAGCGATGTGAAATTCTAGATCGCAAGTGCGATCTTTCGAGATCGCACATGCGTAAAATGACCTATGTGCGATCCCGAAAGATCGCACTTGCGATCTAGAATTTCACATCGCTAATGAGATCGCTAGCGATGTCGCAGCATGTAAAGTACCCTTTAGGCTATGTGCCCACGGGAACATTGTCCTGCGAATATATCCGCAAGACATTCTGCAGGTGCTCCCAGAAATCCGCAACAGAACTTTCTCTGTTTCAATGCTGCGGATGCACAGCGGAATGTCTTGCGGATATGCTGTGGTTATTCTGCATTGAGGATACAGTACCATGGCTTCGGCACTGCATCCTCAATGCAGAACAAGTGCTGCAGTGATCGGGGTGCTCATACTTACCTCCATCACGCAGCACCTCGCTTTCCGGTGGCCGGGTCACTTTCAGGGAGCGTCTGGTTCACTGTGCTGGAGGTGGGCGGGCCTGAACTAGCTCCGGCTGTCACATGACTGGAGCTCGTGCAGGCCCCGCCCACCTCTTCCTTCCTGTACCTGTATCCATCGCGCTGCTGTACACCGGACGGAGAAGTGACTCGGGTCTCTATCAAGGCAGGTAAGTATATGGGACCCTGCAAAGAAATCCGCAACAATAATTGACATGCTGCAGATTTTTCCGCACGAAAATCCGCACGATTTCCGCTGCGGAAAAATCCGCAGCGTGGGCACAGCATTTCCCAAATGCCATAGAAATGGCTGGGGAGTATCTGTGCTGCAGATTTCTGGTAAATCCGCGCATTTTCCGCAGCGTGGGCACATAGCCTAAGTGTATTCAATCCTTTTTCACCGCGTCAATTCTCTTTACTACAGATCACTAAATTTATTGATATCTATGGTTTAATTTCCTTGCCTGTGTGGACTGGATAGGTTGTTACCAAAATCTGGTGAGAAATTAATTTCAATCTCACCTTTAGGCCGGCTTCACATTTGCGATTAACTTGTACGAGTGCAATGCGAGAAAATCTCGCATTGCACTCGGACCCATGTTAATCAATGATGCAGCTCCCATCTGCTATTTTTTTCTCAGTCCAAATCGGACTGAGAAAAAAAATCGCAGCATGCTGCGTTTTGGTCAGTTTCTTGCACGAGTCAGTCCAATGCAAGTCTATGGGTGCGTGAAAAAATACGGATGTCACACGGACGGCACATACACAATCCTAGTGACATGCGTTATTCTTAATACATTTCACGCATGTAGTAGAGAACAATGTAAATGCTTCTGTACATAACATTACATGAGTAGCAGCTGCTGAGGGTAAAACCTGATTGCACACTGACAGCACACTGATGAAAAGTGAACTAAAATCGTCCGACTTTCTAGCATGAGAATCGGACCGATTTTACACGCACAAGTGTGATTCCAGCCTTAGAAATACAGTGTGTCCACCCATATCCTGTCCACCGCCATTAACTTGAGAACGGCGACAGCTATAGGCATAGAAGTGGTGTCTAGGTATAATAAAGTAGCCATGCGCTACACAATGAAACCACCTATAGCGCCACCTGGTGGAAAACAATGGAGTTAACAATTTTATCTCGAAAACAAACCGAGATAGAGAAAAAAAGTGAATTAAAAAATTGTAGGGCATCATTAATTCAATACGAATCGACATCTCTCTATCTCGTTCTGTTTGAGATAAAATGCTTACTCCATTGTTTTCCATCAGGTGGCGCTATAGGTGGTTTCATTGCAAAGCGCATGGCTACTTTACTATACCTAGACACTACTTCTATGCCTATAGCTGCCGCCATTCTCAAGATAATGGCGGTGGACAGGATATGGGTGGACACACTGTATACTTAGAAAATTGATGACGTTTTCAATACTTGTTTCACGCACTGTATCTTGGTAATGCATTGTTATCATCTGGGGGTATTTGTCTGTTGTATTGCAATATTATTATTGCAGCACCATTATTAAATGTTATATCACGGATTTATTGAAAATATTGGTCTTGTTTATTTCCTTCAGGTAGCATAAAATTAGTGATAGAGACCTCAATCTGGTGAAGGATGTAAAGGCTGCAAGGGCCTGTTTGCTTTCAAATGCCAGGGCTGAATGTCAGATCAATTTCATGTGACTTGTGCGAGGGTTGCATTGCATCGCCCGGATCGGCCGCCGGCTCTCCTGAGAGGAACATGTCAGCTTCATATATTTCTATGACGCTGACACATCCTTCTCAGGAGAGCCGCCAGCCAGTACTGGCGTTGCGATCCTCACAAGTCACATGCAAGAGTGACTCCAGTCTCAGTCTGAGTCCGTCCCTTGATACACGTGACCACTACACATACACGCTACAAATGCTAAGAGTACGTGATCAAGACGTTAACAGATAGGAGAAGGGGGTCTTTCCGCCTGTTTTTTCTCTGTAGCAAACTTCAACAGACTAGCAAGCTCTGGTGAATAAGGGAAACGACCTCCATATCCTCAGCAAGAGAGAGGGTGTCTGCACCCAACCAGACAATAGCCATCTTGTAAATAAAGCTGAAATTCCTATTCTGTTTTTTTACACACAGCTTCTTCCATAGATTGTATATTTGGGAGTAACTTTCCGTGTCATTGGTCAATCATTTGGACTGTGACTTGTTCATACAGAAAATGCAGGGAGCGATATATGCAAGTGTATAATGGTAACGTTTCCTATAAATAGAATTTTGGCCAATGTTCACATTTTGTCAAGATAATATAACATTTTAGAAACATATCCAGTAATTAAAGATCTTTTCAAAAGTATTTGAAGTTGCTGGAAAGAACTTAATGTTATTAAATATAGAAATAAAGATTACTTATCTGTTTGGATTGTATCAATTAAATTGCATAAAATGGATAGGACTGAATGTCTGCCATACATACCTTCATAGAACTCACGTATCAGATACCAAGTGAGGAATGACACACCAGCGGCAATACCCGCACAGCCTACGATCTTAAGTACAGTGCACAAACACCGGTACATGCACGGCATAGCGGAGAAGTGACACAATCTGCACAGATAAATATGCCCTTTGTGAGTTTCTTGCACTGCCGGGTAATGTTCAATCCACTTAGATTTCTAATCTGTTGAAAATGTAATAACCATAAACAAACTACAGATTTCTAGAGGTCGATGGCGTACAATCTGGTCCACATAGTGCAGGGAGGTGGGACATGAATTCTACAATTATGCCACATATTATACTTCCTCTATGATCTCACTAATTTAGTATCGAGTAACAAGCTAAGGATTCAGATAAACAGCAGCCAATATCCTGGGTTCACACGTTCTTTAAAGAGAACTTCAAAGCAGATCAGCTCCAAAATCCACATTGAAAACAACTTTAAATACTCTAAGGGCATGTGTGCATGTTGCCGAATTTCATGCATTTACGCTCGTATTGCACTGCAGCGTAAATGCATGCGACCTGCGTCCCCTGCACAATCTATGAAGATTGTGCATGAGACGTCCGCACGTTGCGTTTGAGAGCGCAGCGATTTGGATGCAAAAATTTTGTTCCAAATCGCTGCGTTCTAAAAAGCAACATGTCAATTATTCTGTGTGTTCTGGACGCAGCTCCCGCTCTGTCTATGGCCTGTTTAACACGTCAGTGATTCTGGTACGTTTGTGCTTTGTTTTAAACGTACCAGAATCACTGACATACGCAGACCCATTATAATGAATGGGTCTGCTCACACGTCAGTGATTTTTCACTGCACGTGTCTCCGTGCGGCGTACCCGTGTGTCCGTGATTGCCGCACGGAGGCATGTCCATTTTTTTCTGGCATTACTGATGTCCCACGGACCACGCAGTGGTGTGGTCCGTGAAACACGTGAAAAACGTGCTTTTAAAATAAAAATCATTTTTACTCACCCGGCTTCAGCGATGTCCTCTGCAGCCCGTGCAGCTTGCTGCTTCTGAGCCGGCTCATTACTGCGCGCATATTCATGATACACGACACAGCCGACCTGAAAGCAGCTGCTGCGGGGGTCAGCGCCGGCCGGATGTTGCACCGCGGGAGCGATCAGCACCATGGAGAGCGGGAGCGCGCACAGGTGAGTTAATCTCTAAGTGCAATCACGGGCCACGGAGAACGGAGCCCGGATTGCACTTAGACAACCCACGTGTGCCGTGATTCACGGCACACGGAGGGACATGTGCGTGTTTTACACGCCAGTGAAAAACGTCAGTGTTTTTCACTGACGTATGAAACGGGCCTATGGGAGAGGCTGCATCCATAGTGCATGAAATCGGCTTTTTTTCTGCAGAAACACTGCATCCATTATGCAGTGTTTCTGGGAGCGATTTGAAGCGCACATGTGCTGTCAAATCCCTGCACACAGCTTAAGGCTAAGACCCTATTTTGCGTCTCCACCTGCGTTTCAGCTGCTTTTTAGGTCAGTTTTGAGAAGCACCTTTTTCATGCCAAAAGGCATGCGTTTTGATTTTACAGTAAAGTCTATGGAAAATGATGATATCTGGACCGCACTTTGCGTTTTAAAACGCTGCGTTTAATTTGCATATTTTGTGGCAAAAACCATGCGTTCAAAGAAGCAGCATGTCAATTGTTTTTGCCATTTTAGGTGCGTTTTGCTAACATTGTAGTCAATGAGAAATGGCAAAAACCAAGATTCCTTAAAATTCCTGCGTTTTACCTGCTTTTTATGTGCAGAAAACATGCGTTTTGGACATTAAAATAATGATTTCATATGTCCCTTTACACACACACATAGTCCGACAATTAAATTAAAGAAAAATAATAATGTATTGCTATTTTTCCAATAAATAGTATATTACCGCTATAATTTTATTCAATATTTCTATTTTCTTAATTATTTCTAAAATTCTTTATATGTGTTCCTTTTTTTCTATTTTTTCATTGTGTTTGACTGTGTAAACTTTATTTAGCAGCGTCTTGATGTTCAAAACGCATCTGTCAAAACGCAGGTGGAAAAGCATGTAAAAAGCGCTGAAAATGCATCTAAAACGCGGTAAATACGCATGCGTTTTCAGCGCTAAATTTCTGAAAAAGGCAACTTTGGTCAAATCAATTAAGCCCAAAACATGCGTTTAGAACTGCAAGTAGGAGAACGCAAAGTGGGGTCTTAGCCTAAGGGTTTGTGCCCATGATGAGTTTTACTCGTGTTTTTGACGCTGCTGATTTTTGCTCCTTTCAAAAACACAGCATTTTACAGTGCGAGCAAAGTGGATGGGATTAATATAAATCTCCGGCCCACTGTGCTTCTTTTTTACACTCTGTAAACTGACCTGCGGTGCGTTTTTCCAAGCCACAGCATATCAATTTATCTTGCGTGTAAGCTGAGTATTCAGTGCAGACATCCCCCATAGACTTGCATTAGGTGAGGAAAATCCACTGATAAAAAAACACAGAAAACCCAAAATAAGAATAATAGGAACATTTACCCGGCTGTAACTAAATAAAAGCATAGTGCATATAAATAAACATAAGGTACTTAGTAAACACTATTTTTGATCAAAAAATCATAATGTCATCCCACTGTGACAAGATGTACCCAAATCAGGACGGTACCTACATTCTCTAATATTACACCTCACCATCAACAGACATCAATCTGAATAAGGGCAGAGAGTGGTTGGGACCCGACTGAAGGTCGACAGCCATGGGAAGCATTATAGATGAAATGCCCAGCTCATTTGAAAAGGGGGCCACACCCTATTTGTACTGAGTACAAGACACTAGAGAAAAAACAAAAAAAATGACCAGAGCGTGAGCTGGTACACATGCATGTTTTGGTGTTTTTTTGTTTTTTTTTCTAGTGTCTTGTACTCTGTGCAAATAGGGTGTGGTCCCCTTTTCAAATGAGCTGAGCAATTCATCCATTGCATCCCATGGCTGTGTGCCTATAGTCGGAACCCAGCCACTCTCTGCCCTTATTCAGATTGATGTCTGGTGACACATGGTGAGATGTAATATTAGAGAGTGTAGGTACCAGGGTCATAACTACCGCGGTCGCAGCGGTCGCCATTGCGACCGGGCCCGGGAGGTTAGGGGCCCGGCGGCTGCCAGGCAGATCGGCAGGCATCTCCTTTCAGTGAGAGAGGAGCTGCGCTGATTTGTCACAGACCACGCGGCCGCTATATGACCCGGTGCCGCCGACGACACCGGGCCCCCCTGCCTAGTGTCAGCGGCAGCACTGGGGCCCCCTGCCTGGTGTCAGCGGCTGCAGCGGCTCCCCCGTCACCGCACACATTAATGATAAAGCATAGCGAGGCCAGTGCCGTGCTATGCATCCTCATTCTTCCCCTGTACCTGCGTGGTGACGTCACTCCTGTAGGACTGCTGTGCTGAGTGCACAGAGTGCAGGACGAGAGGACGCCGACCGGAGCACCGGGAGAATGAGGAGAGGGGAGAACGAGCAGCGGAGAAAGAGGAAAGCGGTGAGGACAGAGCAGCGGCTGGGGAACGAGGAGAGAGGTGAGGACAGCAGCAGTGGAAGGAAGAGAGAGGGTGAGTACGTGTTTTTTTTTTTTAATATAAATTAGTGAGTACACGGTGGCCAGAGGCTTGGGAATGCTGCATTATACATGAAGGCCGGGAGAGGCTGCATTATACATGGAGGCCTGGAGAGGCTGCATTATACATGGAGGCCTGGAGAGGCTGCATTATACATGGAGGTCTGTGGAGGTTGCATTATTATACATGGAGGCCTGGAGAGGCTGCATTATACGTGGAGGTCTGGGGAGGCTGCAGTATTATACATGGAGGCCTGGAGAGGCTGCATTATATATGGAGGTCTGGAGAGGCTGCATTATTTTACATGGAGGTCTGGAGAGGCTGCATTATTATACATGGAAGCCTGGAGAGGCTGTATTATACATGGAGGTCTGGGGAGCCTGCATTATTATACATGGAGGCCTGGAGAGGCTGCATTATACATGGAGAAAAACCAAAGAGAAAATTGCATGAAAAATACCCTGACTATAAATAAATAAATTGCAAGTGCTTAATAACAGGGTACTTAGTGTATACATTTTTGCAAAAAGGTAAAAAGCTGTCTCACCTCGTCACGGTGTACCCATCTGAGACAGTCCCTAACCTACTGAAGTTAAAAACATTATCAATACCTGACTTGTGTCATGTCAAACTCCAATATGAATGGTGGCAAGTGGTCAGCTGTGTCCCAGATTAAATACACAGTGAAGTGAGACGCAATTAGTTGTTCAGTCTCAGTATTAGGAGGGCTGCGCCCCCAACTTGCAAAAAAGCAAGATAACATACAAAAAACACAAAAAACCTGAGCTGAAACAATGTTCAGTAAACATGCAACATTATGCATGTGAATTGCAGCCTTAAGACTAGAAAAAAACCCTCCTAATACTGAGACTGAACAACTAATTGCGTCTCACTTCACTGTGTATTTAATCTGGGACACAGCTGACCACTTGCCACCATTCATATTGGAGTTTGACATGACACAAGTCAGGTATTGATAATGTTTTTAACTTCAGTAGGTTAGGGACTGTCTCAGATGGGTACACCGTGACGAGGTGAGACAGCTTTTTACCTTTTTGCAAAAATGTATACACTAAGTACCCTGTTATTAAGCACTTGCAATTTATTTATTTATAGTCAGGGTATTTTTCATGCAATTTTCTCTTTGGTTTTTTTCTAGTCTTAAGGCTGCAATTCACATGCATAATGTTGCATGTTTACTGAACATTGTTTCAGCTCAGGTTTTTTGTGTTTTTTGTATGTTATCTTGCTTTTTTGCAAGTTGGGGGCGCAGCCCTCCTAATACTGAGACTGAACAACTAATTGCGTCTCACTTCACTGTGTATTTAATCTGGGACACAGCTGACCACTTGCCACCATTCATATTGGAGTTTGACATGACACAAGTCAGGTATTGATAATGTTTTTAACTTCAGTAGGTTAGGGACTGTCTCAGATGGGTACACCGTGACGAGGTGAGACAGCTTTTTACCTTTTTGCAAAAATGTATACACTAAGTACCCTGTTATTAAGCACTTGCAATTTATTTATTTATAGTCAGGGTATTTTTCATGCAATTTTCTCTTGGGTTTTTTTCTAGTCTTAAGGCTGCAATTCACATGCATAATGTTGCATGTTTACTGAACATTGTTTCAGCTCAGGTTTTTTGTGTTTATTATACATGGAGGCCTGGAGATACTTTATTATACATAGAGGCCTGGGGAGGCTGCATTATACTTGGAGGCCTGGAAAGGCTGGCTACTATATTATACATGGAGGCCTGGAGAGGCTGGCTGTTATATTAAACATGGAGGCCTGGAGAGGATGGCTGCTATATTAAACATGGAGGCCTGGAGAGGCTGGCTGCTATATTATAAATGGAGGCCTGGAGAGGCTGCATTATACCTGGAGGCCTGGGGAGGCTGCATTATACATGGAGGCCTGGAGAGGCTGGCTGCTATATTATACATGGAGGCCTGAAGAGGCTGGCTGCTATATTATAAATGGAGGCCTGGAGAGGCTGCATTATATATGGAGGCCTGGGGAGGCTGCATTATACATGGAGGCCTGGGGAGGCTGGCTGCTATATTATACATGGAGGCCTGGAGAGGCTGGTTGCTATGTTATACATGAAGGCCTGGAGAGAGGCTGGCTGCTATATTATACTTAGAAGCCTGAGGAGGCTGGCTGCTATATTATACATGGAGGCCTGGGGAGGCTGGCTGCTATATTATACCTGGAGGCCTGGAGAGGCTGGCTGCTATATTATACATGGAGGCGGCCTGGAGAGGCTGGCTGCTATATTATACATGGAGGCGGCCTGGAGAGGCTGGCTGCTACATTATACATGGGGGACTGGAGAGGCTGGTTGCTATATTATACATGGAGGCCTGGGGAGGCTAGCTGTATTACTACACATGGAGGCCAGGGGAAGCTGGATGCATTATTATACATGAAGGACTGGCGAGGCTGGCTGCATTATTATAGATGGAGGCCTGGGGAGGCTGGCTACATTATTATACATGGAGGTCTGGGGAGGCTGGCTGCATTATTATACATGGAGGTCTGGGGAGGCTGGCTGCATTATTATACATGCAGGGCTGGCTGCATTATTATACATGGAGGCCTGGGGAGGCTAGTTGCATTATTATACATGGAGGCCTGGGCTGGCTGCTATATTATACCTGGAGAGGCTGGCTGCTATTTTATACATGGAAGACTGGGGAGGCTGGATGCATTATTATACATGGAGGACTGGGGAGGCTGGCTGCATTATTATAGATGGAGGTCTGGAGAGGCTGGCTGCTATATTATACATGGAATCCTGGAGAGGCTGGGTGCATTGTTATACATGGAGGCCTGGAGAGGCTGGCTGCTACATTATATATGGAGGCCTGTAGAGGCTGGCTGCTACATTATACATGGAGACCTGGAGAGGCTGGCTGCATTATTATACATGGAGGACTGGGGAGGCTGCTGCATTATTATCTATAGAGGTCTGGGGGGGCTGCATAATATAAAATGAAGGACACCTTATACATGGAATATAGGGGTGCATTATGCATGGAGGAGTATGGGGCTGCATAATACAATATGATGTTTTATGGGGTTGCGTTATAATACATATAGGACTATGGGCGTTACATTATAATATATGGAGCACTATGGAGCCTACCTTATACATGGACTATGGGGGTGCATTATAAAACATTGGGGATTATGTGGTGCAGTATAATATATGGAGTACTATGGGGTGAAGTAAAATACATGGAGAACTATGAGAAATTCATTATAATAATTGGAAGGCTATGAGGGCTACTTAATACATGGAGGACTATAGGGCTGCATTATAATATATGGAGGCCTATGTGGTGCAGTATAATATATGGAGAACTATGAGGTGAAGTATAATACATGGAGAACTATGAGAAATTCATGATAATAACTGAAGGGCTACTTTATACATGGAGGATTATGGGGGTGCATTATAATATATGGAGGACTATGTGGTGCAGTATTATATATTGAGTACTATGGGGTGAATTATAATGCATTGAGAACTATGGGAAATGCATTATAATAATACATGGAGGACTATGGAAGTGTATTATAATATATGAAGGGTTACAGTTAGGTCCAGAAATATTTGGACAGTGACACAAGTTTTGTTATTTTAGCTGTTTACAACAACATGTTCAGAAATACAATTATATATATAATATGGGCTGAAAGTGCACACTCCCAGCTGCAATATGAGAGTTTTCACATCCAAATCGGAGAAAGGGCTTAGGAATCATAGCTCTGTAATGCATAGCCTCCTCTTTTTCAAGGGACCAAAAGTAATTGGACAAGGGACTCTAAGGGCTGCAATTAACTCTGAAGGCATCTCCCTCGTTAACCTGTAATCAATGAAGTAGTTAAAAGGTCTGGGGTTGATTACAGGTGTGTGGTTTTGCATTTGGAAGTTGTTGCTGTGACCAGACAACATGCGGTCTAAGGAACTCTCAATTGAGGTGAAGCAGAACATCCTGAGGCTGAAAAAAAAGAAAAAATCCATCAGAGAGATAGCAGACATGCTTGGAGTAGCAAAATCAACAGTCGGGTACATTCTGAGAAAAAAGGAATTGACTGGTGAGCTTGGGAACTCAAAAAGGCCTGGGCGTCCACGGATGACAACAGTGGTGGATGATCGCCGCATACTTTCTTTGGTGAAGAAGAACCCGTTCACAACATCAACTGAAGTCCAGAACACTCTCAGTGAAGTAGGTGTATCTGTCTCTAAGTCAACAGTAAAGAGAAGACTCCATGAAAGTAAATACAAAGGGTTCACATCTAGATGCAAACCATTCATCAATTCCAAAAATAGACAGGCCAGAGTTAAATTTGCTGAAAAACACCTCATGAAGCCAGCTCAGTTCTGGAAAAGTATTCTATGGACAGATGAGACAAAGATCAACCTGTACCAGAATGATGGGAAGAAAAAAGTTTGGAGAAGAAAAGGAACGGCACATGATCCAAGGCACACCACATCCTCTGTAAAACATGGTGGAGGCAACGTGATGGCATGGGCATGCATGGCTTTCAATGGCACTGGGTCACTTGTGTTTATTGATGACATAACAGCAGACAAGAGTAGCCGGATAAATTCTGAAGTGTACCGGGATATACTTTCAGCCCAGATTCAGCCAAATGCCGCAAAGTTGATCGGACGGCGCTTCATAGTACAGGTGGACAATGACCCCAAGCATACAGCCAAAGCTACCCAGGAGTTCATGAGTGCAAAAAAGTGGAACATTCTGCAATGGCCAAGTCAATCACCAGATCTTAACCCAATTGAGCATGCATTTCACTTGCTCAAATCCAGACTTAAGACGGAAAGACCCACAAACAAGCAAGACCTGAAGGCTGCAGCTGTAAAGGCCTGGCAAAGCATTAAGAAGGAGGAAACCCAGCGTTTGGTGATGTCCATGGGTTCCAGACTTAAGGCAGTGATTGCCTCCAAAGGATTCGCAACAAAATATTGAAAATAAAAATATTTTGTTTGGGTTTGGTTTATTTGTCCAATTACTTTTGACCTCCTAAAATGTGGAGTGTTTGGAAAGAAATGTGTACAATTCCTACAATTTCTATCAGATATTTTTGTTCAAACCTTCAAATTAAACGTTACAATCTGCACTTGAATTCTGTTGTAGAGGTTTCATTTCAAATCCAATGTGGTGGCATGCAGAGCCCAACTTGCGAAAATTGTGTCACTGTCCAAATATTTCTGGACCTAACTGTATGTGGGACCCTTTATACTATTTGGAAGGCAATGTTGGGGCCGTTATTGTATTTGGAGAACTATATACAAGGGGGGACAAAGATACAATCAGGGGATGGGAATGTTTTGTGCTGAGGGAAAAAGGCTCTTTCCCTCAGCACCCAGCTTTCCCATGCTCTGCTATACATCTTCTCTCAGCACCCAGCTTTCCCATGCTCTGCTATACATCTTCTCTCAGCACCCAGCTTTCCCATGCTCTGCTATACATCTTCTCTCAGCACCCAGCTTTCCCATGCTTTGATATGGGAAAGCTGGGTGCTGAGGGAAAGATGTATAGCAGAGCATGGGGAAGCTGGGTGCCGAGGACAAGATGGATATCAGAACATAGGAAAGCTAGGTGCTGATAGAGGGATTTCAGAACATGGGAAATCTGGGTGCTGTGGGTAAGAGCCAAGTGTCAGCATCATTATCCTGTACCCCGAGTGTCAGTGTCATTATACCGTACCCCAAGTGTTGGTGTATGTGGAGGGGGGGCCCAGGTCTGAACTTTTTACCGGGGCCCATCAAACTCTAGTTACGCCACTGGTAGGTACCATCCCGATTTGGGTACACCTTGTCGTGGTGGGATTGCTTTGCGCTTTTTTGATCAAAAATAGTGTTTACTAAGTATCCTATGTTGATTTTTATGCATTATGCTTTAATTTAATTACAGCAGGGTATATGTTCCTATTATTTTTATTTTTCGTTTTCTTCGTCTTATGGCCAATATGAACATGTACTTATAACATGCATGTGTACCTAATCACGCTGCGGCTCATTTTTATTTATTTTTTTAAAAAAACGCATATGTGTTTTTGGTACTTTTACGCAGCGTAAATGCATCTAAATAAAACATCAGATATCAATAAAGTTGGTTGTAACACAGGTAGCAGAACAAACAGTAATTTGCCCAAAAACAAAGAGTTCAATGTTCCTATACACAAAAACACACATGTACAAATCCAGCCCAAAAAATATATCTAGATAAATGATAGAAATACAGTACAGACCAAAAGTTTGGACACACCTTCTCATTCAAAGAGTTTTCTTTATTTTCATGACTCTAAAAATTGTAGATTCACATTGAAGACATCAAAACTATGAATTAACACATGTGGAATGAAATACTTAACAAAAAAGTGTGAAACAACTGAAAATATGTCTTATATCCTAGGTTCTTTAAAGTAGCCACCTTTTGCTTTGATTACTGCTTTGCACACTTTTGGCATTCTCTTGATGAGCTTCAAGAGGTAGTCACCGGAAATGGTCTTCCAACAGTCTTGAAGGAGTTCCCAGAGATGCTTAGCACTTGTTGGCCCTTTTGCCTTCACTCTGCGGTCCATCTCACCCCAAACCATCTCGATTGGGTTCGGGTCTGGTGACTGTGGAGACTAGGTCATCTGGTGTAGCACCCCATCACTCTCCTTCTTAGTCAAATAGCCCTTACACAGCCTGGAGGTGTGTTTGGGGTCATTGTCCTGTTGAAAAATAAATAATGGTCCAACTAAACGCAAACCGGATGGAATAGCATGCCGTTGCAAGATGCTGTGGTAGCCATGCTGGTTCAGTATGCCTCCAATTTTTAATAAATCCCCAACAGTGTCACCAGCAAAGCACCCCCACACCAGCACACCTCCTCCTCCATGCTTCACGGTGGGAACCAGGCATGTGGAGTCCATCCGTTCACCTTTTCTGCATCGCACAAAGACACGGTGGTTGGATCCAAAGATCTCAAATTTGGACTCATTAGACCAAAGCACAGATTTCCACTGGTCTAATGTCCATTCCTTATGTTCTTTAGCCCAAAGAAGTCTCTTCTGCTTGTTGCCTGTCCTTAGCAGTGGTTTCCTAGCAGCTATTTTACCATGAAGGCCTGCTGCACAAAGTCTCCTCTTAACAGTTGTTCTAGAAATGTGTCTGCTGCTAGAACTCTGTGTGGCATTGACCTGGTCTCTAATCTGAGCTGCTGTTATCCTGCGATTTCTGAGGCTGATGACTTGGATAAACTTATCCTCCGCAGCAGAGGTGATTCTTGGTCTTCCTTTCCTGGGGCGGTCCTCATGTGAGCCAGTTTCTTTATAGCGTTTGATGGTTTTTGCCACTGCACTTGTGAACACTTTCAAAGTTTTCCCAATTTTTCGGACTGACGGACCTTCATTTCTTAAAGTAATGATGGCCTCTCATTTTTCTTTACTAAGCTGCTTTTTTCTTGGCAGAATACAAATTCTAACAGTCTATTCAGTAGGACTATCAGCAGTGTATCCACCAAACTTCTGCACAACACAACTGATGGTCCCAACCCCATTTATAAGACAAAAATTGCCACTTTTAAACCTGACAGGGCACACCTGTGAAGTAAAAACCATTTCCGGTGACTACCTCTTGAAGCTCATCAAGAGAATGTCAAGAGTGTGCGAAGCAGTAATCAAAGCAAAAGGTGGCTACTTTGAAGAACCTAGAATATAAGACATATATTTTCAGTTGTTTCACAATTTTTTGTTAAGTATTTCATTTCACATGTGTTGATTCATAGTTTTGATGCCTTCAATGTGAATCTACGATTTTCACGCTTTGAATGAGAAGGTGTGTCCAAACTTGTGGTCTGTACTGTATACTCTGTGAAATACAGGCAAGTAAAGTTTTGAAATACACTGTTGTTTGATTGATAGCAGCTACAGAATATCTAATAGGTGGGTTGGGTTTTCCTAGTTGTGCTTCCAACCTCCTTACTCCACGTGTAATAGCAAATAAAGGGGGAGGAAGGACAGGCAGGCAGACAGGGGTGAGAATAACTAGCATATCCTGACTCACCTATTAGATATGCTGTAACTGCTATTAATCAAATAACAGTGCATTTTGCAAACTTTATTTGCCTATATTTCAGAAAGTATACATCCAATCTCATAACTAAAGGTATGTATAGAATCAGCATGATAGTGCCAGTATAGCACTGGCTTTAGTTTATATAGGAAAACCTGGTGGTTGGTCCTCTTCAAAGGGGTTCTCCCACAATTCAAGCACCTCTCCAGCGTTTTAATTGCACCACTGTAGTGGTGCTTTAAATCTAAGTCCCCTGCCCCTGTCTTATACTCACCTTTTGGCAGCTTCATCTTTTATCGCCAGTGTTCATGAAGTGCACCAGAGTTCACAACTCGATACAAGTCTATGAGATCCTTGTTGTGGCCTCATTCTTGCTCTCATAGACTTGCATTGGGAGCTTTTGACGTAACTTCTGACTTCCAGCCAGTGAGAAATTATTGGCACAAGATAGCACCACAGGACTGGAGCAGAGACTGTAAAAGGTGAAGCCACCAGAAGGTGAGTATATGACGGGGGCATAGATTTAAACCTCCAATCCAGCACTGAAAAGATAAAAATCTCGGGATTGGTGCTTTAAGTATTACTAAAGCCTGCTTTACACGTTGCAATTTCGCATACAATATCGCATGCGATTTTCAACGCCCCCATCGTATGTGTGGCACGTTCAATTTGTTGAACGTGCCGCACAAACGATTAACCCCCGTCACACGTACTTAGCTTTGATACGACCTCGATGTGGGCGGCGAACGTCCTTTTCCTGAAGTGGGAGGGACGTTCGGCGTTACATCGACGTCACGCAGCAACCGGCCAATAGAAGCGGAGGGGCGGAGCTGAGCGGGACGTAAATATCCCGCCCACCTCCTTCCTTCCGCATTGTGGGCTGGGAGCCGCAGGACGTAGGTAAGATCTGTTCATCGTTCCCGGGGTGTCACACACTGCAATGTGTGCTACCCCGGGTACGATGAACAATCTGACGTGCAATTCTAGAGAAAGGTACGATGTGTATGCGATGAACGTTTTAACGTTCAATCACAATCGCACGTACCTGTCACACACTGCAATGTAACTTACAATGCCGGATGTGCGTCACTTACGACGTGACCCCACCGACACATTGTAAGCTATATTGCAGCGTGTAAAGCGGGCTTTAGTCGATGTTAGGTAATGTAAGACATAATTTTCCAACTAGAATAACTGCTCCAATGTCTAGATACCGCTGTTGTGTACTGGTGGCGTTCTTTTTATTCATTCTTGAAACCTATGGTGCCCAGTACTAGTGAGAATAAACCTGCTTCAGTGCTTCTAATGGCTGACAAAAGGATTCAGGAGTGAGCTACTGAGCATGTGTGACCATCAGGAGTGAAATCATTAGACAGCTGTTCTAAAAGTGAATCAATGAACAGTAGGGGGCGCCATAACCAGTATATAACAGCAACATCTAGATATATTTTACAGATTTGTTTAAAAAAATGTTTACAGTGAAAAACTGTTATCATAGAAAATATTACAGTAAACAATGGGTTAAAAGCTCAGCTAGGAGGTTAGCAGAGTATGTGCTCCAGGTAATGGGACCTGAGCTAGCACCAGCAAGCCAGTCTGCCTTGGCTAGGATGTTTAGTTACAATTCTGGAGTAATTTATTACACCATGGCTTGACTGCCAGCAAGTTAATTTGTTATGTCTATGCTTTACTACACCGTGTATACATAAATATATTTTTTGTACCTATTTAATTTCTTTGGCATGATTCATGAATTGGCATAACATGATTTATGGAATATTCCATGTCCATAACTTCCATATACGTGACTGGTGCCCTATAACATCCTGTAGTTATATAACAAAAATGTCTACATTACAAATTCCCCTTTAAGCAAATTTTGCCAAATGAGCAAATTAAAGTGTAATGAAAAGTTTTGAAAATGTATAATTTGCTGATAACACCAAGCAAAGATTGAGCTATAAAGTAAAGATTGGTTAAATGTGAAGTCTGGAAATTTGTGAACTTTGATCTAATTTTATTATAGGTTGTAATGGCTTATTATCAGTTCCTTTTGTACCGTGCTCTCTAGAAATCTATCTTTTAATTCCAATCATGTCAATAAATGTACACAAAACTGATCTATTAATAGACAAACATTACATTAGAGCATTTATACATTTTCCATTTATAAAAAAGCTACTGAGTGTTACTGCCCCCTCTAAATGATGATTAAGGCCAATTGCACCAGGAGTGGAACAGTCAGAGGAAAAGTATAGGAGAAACACTTCCGGTTTTGGCTTGCAAATACGGAGGTTAAAAACTCCCTAAATACTGAATGTGGCCAGTCGTGACGATTCACTGTATATAAAAGAAATCCAGTCTATAGAGAGGTCAAGAAAGATCACTTGTTAGGTAACTGACACTGGCATGCCTCAGTTTTGATTGAGCAGAATCCTGTGCTATGGACTGTTTCTCTCTCCACTACGCCATAGTCAGATTTGGTTGCTGTCCTGGTTCTGAACACTTTGTTTGAGTGATCATTGCCTTTCTGCCAACAAGTGTTTCCAATGCTTTAATTTAGTCTGCCCTATGACCTGACGGGAGTAACTCTATGGACTCTTTAGGAACTGTGTAGCTTTAACCTTTAGGGTGCACTCACATCTGCGTTTAAAATCTGCTAGTGCAATGCGAGAAAAAAAAAAATCACAATTGCATTTGCACCAATATTAACCAATAGAGCAAAGCACATCTTCTACTTTTAGCTCTTGTAATATCCTGCATGCAGGGCAAATCGCAGCATGCTGCGATTGACTCCGTACTCGGCAAAACAAGTCAATGAGTACACTCATAACCTGCTGTGAAAAGCAATGAAGTGACGTGAGATAACCTGATGAGGTCAGCCCAGGTCACCCCAGGGGCTCACACAGCAGTGTTTGAGCAACTGCAAGCATGACAAGCGCTGACCTCATGAGGTTAGCTCAGTTCATTACCTGTGGTGATGAACTCCGTTTATCTGGTCAAGTCAGCGCTCGTCACTGAGTTCCATGACCGCGGCATTCTTACATCAAGTGTCGAGGGTGGCCCACATCTGATGAGTGGTGATGTGGGCCACCCGCGATACTTGGCTTGAGAACACCGCGGTCATGGAACTCAGTGACGAGTGCTGAAGTCACACCATCAGCAGAGTTCATCACCACAGGTAATGAACTGAGCTAATCTCATGAGGTCAGTGCTTGTCACGCCCGCGGCTGCTCACACACTACTGTATGAGCTCCTGCGGTGACCTGGGCTCACCTCATCAGGTTATCTCTCTCAGGTCACTGCACTGCTTCTCACAGCAGGATGTGAGTGCAGGCACTGCTCTCCCAGCCAATGGGGATCATTCTGTTCTTCACTCACTGGAACAGTGAGCATGATGGTCGTGGGACCCCCTTTTGGAATATGTTGGACCCGGATTGGGGATTTATCTGGAAACTAAATTGGTGAATGAGGGGATCTCTTATCTTTATTTCTTTAATAGTTTTCTCTTTTAATGTCTTTCAAGTTCACGTTTGGGAATCATTGTGGGACCTCACTATGGATTAAGTAGGACATTTATTTAATTTGTTTTAATAAATTGGTAAACAAGGGCTGTAGCTAGGGGTTGTTTGTCCAAATAAAATGTATTTTCTTTGTTCAACAACTGATTCATGGGTGGGATATGTGATAGACACATAACCATTACTAATACCAGGGCTTGATGGTAACTGGCAATTCACAGTTGACATCAACCCCATTTATTACCCTGTCTACCACCACTCTAGGCAATGGGAAGAGCCGGTGTGAAGCGCCGGGATTGGCGCATCTAATGGATGCGCCACTTTCGGGGCAGCTGCAGCCTGTTATTTTATGGGTTGGTGAGGGTCCAATAACCATGGGCCTCCCCAGTCTTAGAATACCAGTTCACAGCTGTCCGTTTTACCTTGTTGGTGATTCAATTTGGGGGGGACCCCACGTTTTTTATTTTAAATTATTTAATTTTAAATAAATAATTTAAAATAACAACGTGAGGTGACCTCTATTTTGGATTACCAACCAATGTTGAGCTGCAAGCTGTGTCTTGCAGGCTTCAGCTGTCTGCTTCACCTTAGCTGGCTACAAAAAATAAGGGGGACCCCATGTCGTTGTTTTTGGGAAAAGAATGAATTTGGGGCTAAAAAAACAAGGCTAAACACCCTTTAGTGTCACATGAAAGGCACTAACGGGTGCAAGCTTACAAAATGCTGTGGAGTGGCACATTATATATATTAAAAAGGTCTCCCTCCCTTTGAAGGGGGGCGACCTGCACAAATTGTTGCTACAAGAGGAGGCTAGGTTAATTATTAATTATGGGGCACAGGGCCCCCAAGGGTTAAACGATCGTGTGGATCTATCTGTGTTCCTATGATAGTTCTGCCTGTCTATCACCCATTGCTTCATTTTATTCAAGTGTGTTCTTATACATGTTTAATATCTGTGTTCCTATGACAGTTCTGCCTGTCTATCACCCATTGCTTCATTTTATTCAAGTGTGTTCTTTTACATGTTTAAAATTTGTTGTAAATTCATGCATGGAAATGGATACATGTATTTTATATGCATACACAAATCTCCAATTTGTTCTTATGTGGTCTGGGGCAATCTGTGAGCACTCCTTTAAAAGGGGTGTAGCCGTAGCTCCACATGTGGACCTGTGGAAGCCCAATTTGGGCGAAACAGCTGTCGTCCATTCTTGAGGAGCCAGCTCACAGTGTGTCTCCAGCCCTCCACTCTGCACATGTTTGAATAAAGAAATCCTTCACAGCGGATTGAGTGCGGTCTCTTTCTACTCTCACGCTTCATCAATGGACTTTGCCTTATGACCAGCACCCCGCTCTTGGATTGTCGGACCCTCCAGGCTCTCCACCCGAGCACAGGCACAGGCGGTACCGCAAGCGATATTGCAGGTAATCTGCGGTGGTGCAGGACTTTGCTTCTCTCCTGCTTTATTATATATGTGTTGCACATTTATCTATCTATCTATCTATCCCTCTATCTATCAAGCTTTTGACAGTATGTAAAACTCCATGTTAAAAACGCATGTCACACGGACTGCATACTGACTGCATACTGACCGCATACTGAGTCAAGATGAGGGGGGAAAATCCACTCACATGACATTTAGAATGACACTTGCATCTCACTCCAAGATTATTCAGGAGCAACAATGGAGCTATATTTTATACGCAGATGTGACTGCACCCTTTGTGCAATGTCCGTCATGTGGATCTGGACTTAATGTTACTTTACTAATGTTATAATTTTCCCTTACAGCTGTGATGTGATTTATTTGCCTGTGTAGATTGGTTGTGTTTTTACCGTCTGGTGAAAAATTCATATCCATAGCATCTTTATAAATATATTTACTTAAAATTGGTGACGTAATCAATACTTATTTCACCTGCTGTATACATATATATATATACAGTGTGTCCACCTATATCCTGTCCACTGCCATTAACTTGAGAATGGCGGCTTGTGCAAACGTGTCACCTACCATATTGCACAATGTGCAGCAAGATACAGTATGCTGTCCAGAGTCCAGATGTGCATTGCAGCTGACGGTGGCCACTTTGAGCATCAAAGTTAAATGAGCGCCATATGCGTGACCAGCATTCAATGTTTTGGGGGATCATGGGTTTCATATCATAGCATTTCTGTATGCAAAGTGTCGATTCGTATTGAATTGATGATGCCCTACAATTTTTTAATTCACTTTTTTTCTCCATCTCGTTCCGTTTTTGAGATAAAAATGTTAACTCCATTGTTTTCCACCAGGTGGCGCTATATGTGGTTTCATTGCGTAGCACATGGCTACTTTACTATACCTAGACACCACTCTTATTCCTATAGCTGCCGCCATTCTCAAGTTAATGGCGGTGGATAGGATATGGGTGGACACACTGTATGTATTGTGTATATTTCAATAATTTCATCCCCAACAGATTGCAGAATACATCTTCGGAACATATTTGATTCCTTTATTGCTCCTTTTCTTCCACTGTAAATGGGGCATGGGAAAACAGTACACTGCATAGATATAAGTCAATGGCATAGCTGATATGGGTCTGCTAAGTCCCAGCAGCACATGTATCCCATGATCATGTCATTGGAGAGTGATGGTAGTGCAAAACATATATCTGCATAAAAGAATTATTAGAAAATATATATCTAAGACCCGATTAGTGTGAAACAATGAATACAGGACTAAGGAGCACCGTGTGTCCTGCTGATGAGATTTTTTTGCAGAAATACTGTATCTGTTGATTCCTCCATGTCTAGCACGACTTTTTTTCAAAATCAATGGGCGCAGCTTATATGTTCTGATATTTATTTCTAGCCAGCTTCTAAATACCTGCTATACATGTGATTTTTCCTGAAGAAGGAAAGGATGTCTCTCCAAACGTGTTGAAATAAATCACTTTCATTAATATATCTGGAATAATCTTTCACAACAGTGGCGCAGCATCAACACCCAGTCTCTTCATCGGTTTGCTGTTTACACGTGGGGCTGCAACAGCCGTGTTACCCATACCATGTGCAGTTTCGTTGGGACTCACACAGCCCTCCAAAATGAGACTCCCAAGTTTCGTTGAAACCTCTACATCCCTCAAATAAGACCCCATTTGCGCTCCCTTTTGTCTTCCATCATTTTACATTTTATAATCATGTCATTGTCGCGTCCTACAGAAGCATTGGTAGTGCTGTTGTTTGTGATTGCTGTTTGTCGCTCACTGATGCAAAGGAGAAGATAGAGGCAGTAATAAACCGCGCATTTCTTCTCCCCAGGATCCCCAGCTATGTCTGACAACCGGGAACTTTACAATAACACGGGATTAAAGCCCAAGTCTAAGTGCTGTAAATTTACAGTGCTTGGTCATTATTGGGTTAAAAGGGTTATCCGGTCTTATTATTTTAAAAGGAACCTGTCACCGGATTTGGGGCCTACAAGCTGCGGCCACCACCAGTGGATTCCTATATATAGCATTCTAACATGCTGTATATAAGAGCCTAGGCCACTGTGTAGAACGTGAAAATCACTTTATAATACTCACCTAAACAGTCAGTGCGGTGCAGACTGGTCAGATGGGCGTCTTCGTTCTCCGGTGAGGATGCCTCCTCTTTCGGCCATCTTTGTCGTCCTTCTTCTGAAGCATGACGCGTCCTACGTCATCCACACTCGCTGGCATTGAGGTCCTGTGCAGGGGCATTTGATCTGCCCTGAGCAGAGCAGATCAAAGTATTGCTGTGCGCCTGCATGGAACTGGCGAGTGTGTATGATGTAGGACGTGTCATGCACACAGGCTTTAGAAGGAGGACAAAGATGGCCGAAAGAGGAGGCACCAGAGAATGGAGACGCCCATATGGCCCAACTTCAACGCAGCAACCATTTTAGGTAAGTATTATAAAGTGATTTTTACATTCTACACAGCGGCCTGGACTCTTATATTCAGCATGTTAGAATACTGTATATAAGAGACCTCTGGTGGTGGTCGCAGCTTATAGGCCCCAAATCTGCTGACTGGTTCCCTTTAATAATGAGCAGCTGAGACAACTCTGGTTTAAATCTGTCCAGCTTTAGAGCTGATTCTGCTGATTGTTGGAAGGGTGCATGGTTCTCGAACCTCCAATATAGAATAGGTGATCATTATCATAAAGCCGTACAACCTCTTTAACTGTATAGGGGAGATCAGAAGACTGCTCTCTACTCTATAGAAGAATATAGCATATATTTATTATTTAAATAATCTCGAAGCTAGACTGATACCTAGATATCCATCAAAAGTGGGGCCACTGACAGGGGTATATCTCCTGAGCTTATATACTGAGATACAGTCAACAAATGCAGCCTACACCTGCACTAAAAGGGGGTTTCCAAGGAATCAGGCTACGTGCCCACATTGCTTTTTAATGTGCTTCTTTTCTGCACATAAAAAAGCATATTTTGGCAGGAAAAACAGCAGAAACAATGTGCATTTTTTATTGCGTTTGCGCATTTTTTTCATATGCATTTGTTCCTGTTTCTCTTTGTGCTGTTTTATTAGTTATGGCGATCACGAGGGTTCAGACACTATAACCCCTCAATCGCCGCCGGGTCTCCAGCTCATGTTACAGCTAAGACCCAGCTCTCACTGCCCAGAGCGGTGCCCGTGCCGCTCCCAGCAGTTTAACCCCTTAAATGCTGCGATCAGTGTGATCTCAGCATTCAGGAGGCAGGGAGAGGGATCACTTACATCTCCCTGGCGATCGGGTCCCTGTAATGCGATCATAGGGACCCAATCGTAATGCCATGGTAACCCTGGGTCATCATCATGACGACCCTGGGTTACTGAGCTACGAATCGCCTCACAGACCATGCTATATGCATGGTGTGTGAGGCAAAGTGCTATGCTATAATCCTCTGTAGTCATAAAGCATTGCAGGGGATAATAGAAATGCAGAAACAATTGACATGCTGCTTCTTTTTTCACGATTCTCATAAACTTTGCTGGGATGCGTTATCTTAGTTTTTATTGAATAAAATAAGAAAGGAAAAACATGAAACAGTGCAAAAAAACCATGTGTGCACATAGCCTTAGCGTATCAGCAATATTAGATTGCTGGCAGTCAACACCTAATCCAATTGGCGTTTTTTGGCTCAAGTGGTGACAAGATGTACACAGTATATATTATTATTTTTTTATTATTATTATTATTATTTATTTATAGAGCACCATTGATTCCATGTATATAGAGAAGAAATAGCATGAGTACAAACACTGACTGTTATCCAAAACTGCACTTCTAAAGGAGATAAGCTTCAGAACCCCAGTAATGGCCACTACAGTAATGATATGAAAATAAAAGCTTTGGGAGCAATGTAATCACATCTTTTATTCGGACACCTAGCGAACCTGATACACTGCACACAATCACCAAGACACAGTTAACACTTAGGGGTGCTCCACTGTTGTCTTCTCATTTGGCAGGTCACTTGCATCTGTCATCTCGGCACAATGTTCATTCGTTACACCTTCATTGTGAAAAGACCTGAGGGAAACCATCCTCTCTTGTACGCAATACGTAGAACACCAGCTTGCTCTTAATTAATTTAAGTCTCAGAGGCCCTGACTCCGCTGCCATGTGCTTGCATGTATATACATATCATATACCTACTGTGAAAGGTAAAGGAAAAATAAATCAGGCTCCTCTGGCGCAGCCTGCAGTGCCAACATCATCGTGAAATATTGCTTCTAAGTAAGTTCTGAAAGGTTTTTAAGGTTCTGTAAACTAAAACACTTTCGGAACAAAAGATATATATATTCATTCCGATAAGGAATGATTGATAAAGTAAAAAGTCCCATACTTTTTAGTTTTCATGCAGTAGACAGTTTTGCCATGATTCCTTCTATTACGTGAGGACATATATAACAAGATTTACACCCATGCTATTTGATTTGTTTATTGTATTTGAATGTTGAGTGTATGAAATGCCTTTGCCCTGTATTTATGCCATTTCCAGTGACAGTTACCATGTTGACAGTGTTTATCATTATTTCCCCCGCTCTTTGCATAAAAAGATATTATTTTCATCTCATTTTTTAACAGCAAAAACTCTTTGAAATCAACACTTAAAGGGAACCTGTCACCTGATTTGGGGCCTATAAGCTGCAGCCACCACCACTGGGCTCCTATATACAGAATTCTAACATGCTGTATATAAGAGCCCAGGCCACCGTGTAGAACATAAAAATCACTTTATAACACTTACCTAAACAGTCGCTGCTGTGGAGTTGGGTCATATGGGTGTCTCCGTTCTCCGGTGTCGGCGCCTTCTCTTTCGGCCATCTTTGTCGTCCTTTTTCTGAAGCTGGGGTGCATGATGTGTCTTACGTCATCCACGTTGACCTGATCCCCAATGGAAGTCACTAATTGGGCAGTTCGCGTCTCCACCCAAATGCAGCCAGCCATAAACAGATCACTTCCAGAAGCAAGTGTTTTCATTTTTTTTTGAGGGAGGTGCACACTACATCTGATCACGCTGTTGTTACCCCCACTGCAAGCCGATCAAATACTGCAAGCAGCTCTCACTGGGCTGAGCACCGAGCGTACCCGAGCACAGTGATGCTTGCACGAGGCGTTTATAAACATAAAGCACCCAAACTCCAAACACAAACACCGATTTTTAAGTAAAGTCTGTATTAAATATGAACCCCAAAACACCAAACCTCGGGTTTGCTCATCTCTAGCAATGAGTGCAATAAAATACTTACTGGATGCCATCTTCTACCGTTTCCAGCGCTGCGCCAGACCCTCTTCTGCATCATGTGACCACAGCACTTTCTTGCCAGTTCACACTGAAGCCCATTAGTTTCTTAAGCGGGCTTTACACGCTACAATATATCTTACGTTGTGTCGGCGGGGTCACGTCGTAAGTGACGCACATCCGGCATCGTAAGTTATATTGTAACGTGTGACAGCTACGTGCGATTGCGATTGAACATTAAAACGTTCATCGCACGCACGTCGTTCATTTCCTAAAAATTGAACGTGAGGTTGTTCAATGTTCCCGAGGTAGCACAAATCGCAGTGTGTGACACCCCGGGAACGATGAACAGCAGCTTACCTGCGTCCCGCGGCTCCCGCCGGCAATGCGGAGGGAAGGAGGTGGGCGGGATGTTTACGTCCCACTATCTCCGGCCCTCCGCTTCTATTGGCCGGCTGCCGCGTGACGTCGCTGTGACGCTGAACATCCCTCCCACTCCAGGAATTGGATGTTCGCCGCCCACATCGAGGTCATACGGAAGGGTAAGTACGTGTGACGGGAAATAATCGTTTCTGCAACACGTTCAACAAATTGAACGTGCCGCACATACGATGGGGGCGGGTACAATCGCATACGATATCGTATGCAAAATCGTAAGGTGTAAAGCAGGCTTTAATGTAAGTCTACGAAAGCCTTGTTTAAAAAATGCTGTGTGAAGCGGCTGGTCACAATTGTGGTCAAATGACGCTGTAGAGGACGAGAGCAGTGCTAGAAACGGCAGAAGATTGCATTCAGTAAGTTTGATACTTCACTTATTACACATACATTCTAGAATGATCTTTAAATTTCCTAAGAAGTGTATGGAGCACATGCTCCCTATTTTTTCTGCCATGAACGTATAGACAATTGAAAATACAAACTCTGATGCTGGCATACATCTCTTAATAATGCTCTTTTATTAATGAAAAACATCCATTTGCAAAAGACACATAAACAAAGAGGAGGAACGATTTCCTGAGAGAAGATTTTGAAGTAAACATTTATTTTTTTCTTTTTCAAGCTGAAATGGGTTTTTCCTATACAAAAAAAAACTATTCAGTACAAGTTAAACAATTCTATTAGTAATTCACATCTGGTGTAAATTTTCAAGGTCATTGAGAAATGCAGATATACCACGTATGGTATGAACATGATGTTTGGATAAGTGCGGTACATCTTCTGTAGGGTGCGAGTAATCTCAGAAATTACCATCAACACTTCCATCTTCGCTCATTGTGATAGATCGTAGCAAATCATATCACATAATTGCACATTAGAAAAAAGAAATATTGCATTTACAAAAGAAAACCAATTTAAAGGAACACACTGGGGTACGGTATTATATCTAATGTGTGTGGTCCAGAGAGGCAGTGCATAACTTCTAACTTTGGCATTATCACATTATCAGAGCCCCCTCAAAGGGTGCACCAGGCATAACACGGTGTATCAACATATCCGTCTCTTTATATTGATAAGTGCAAATGTGGATTAATAACCTACTGTATCCAGTCTAAGGCGGGCTTTGCACACTACGACATCGCAGCTGCAATGTCGGTGGGGGCAAATCGAAAGTGACGCACATCCGGCGTCGCTGTCGATATCGTAGTGTATGTAAATCCTTTTTGATACGATTAACGAACGCAAAAATGTCCAAATCGTATCATCGGTGTAGCGTCGGTCATTTCCATAATTTCGGAAGGAACGATGTTACGATGTTGTTCCTCGTTCCTGCGGCAGCACACATCGCTGTGTATGAAGCCGCAGGAGCGAGGAACATCACCTTACCTGCGTCCTGCGGCTCACGCCGGCTATACGGAAGGACGGAGGTGGGCGGGATATTTATGTCCCTCTCATCTCCGCCCCTCCGCTTCTATTGGCCGCCTACCGTGTGACGTCGCTATGACGCCGCAAGACCCGCCCCCTTAATAAGGAGGCGGTTCGCCGGCCAGAGCGACGTCGCAGGGCAGGTGAGTGCATGTGAAGATGCCGTAGCGATAATGTTTGCTACGGCAGCTATCACCATGATATCGCAGCTGCGACGGGGGCGGGGACTATCGCGCTCGGCATCGCAGCATCGGCTTGCGATGTCGTAGTGTGCAAAGTGCCCCTAATGCTCAGGTGTACGTGCAATTAAATCAATTAATTAGTAAAGTATTACTATAAGATATAACGATATAGCATTGGTACTCCAGGCACTGGTACACTATTAAAAGAAATAAATAAAATGTGTCCAGATGACATTGGCGGGACAGAGGGTTATTTGTATTTTTTTATTGTCTTCCAAAAAATGTATTAAAAAAATTATTAATAAAGCCCCCGACCTCCTGTGTCACCCATATCTGTACAATGATATAAAGGACAACATAATCTGAATAAAGCTCTCATTATTTCCCTTCTCTACAACAATAAAAATACATTCACGCATCTTTACAATTTACAATTATGCATATATTTATGACATATTAAAATGACTTAAAATACTAACACATATTTATGGAATGATTGTAGAAGGAGATGCAAAATGCTATATCAGTCTTCATCCAGTCTAGGTTGGAACAGTTATACAAGATAAATAAATATCAGACTACACATTAAGACAAATTAGACACGGAGATGAGGGGGGGATTATCCAAGTGCCAAAATATAGACCTTAAAATACAGCAAAAGCAGCGTATATATACACATACACTACATTTATGGTATGTGAAGGATCCTGTTAGAAAGTAAAATATCATCAACCCATCCAATCCACACAGGCAAAGATAGAAAACTATAGATGTTCGGAAATTTAGTGAGAAAAATAGTAAGAAATTACACATGGAAATAGTATTGAACACATGAAGAAAGAGATGCAAAAAAGGCATGAAAAGTCATGACACCAACTGAAATATATCAAATTAGAATGCAATCCACCCACTTAGTGAAAAATAATATCATCTGGTTCAACTAATGGTCTATAAAAAGTTGTCTCATTACCAAGGTGCCACATAAGAAACAACCCATGATGGGAAAAAACAGTGAGCTGTCTGAAGACCTTTGCAATCTACTTGTTTCAAAACATACTGATGATATTGGTTACAGAGGAATTTCTAAACTGCTGAAGGTTCCAGTGAGCACTCATGGAGCCAAAATCGAAGGTGGAAAGAACATCATTTCACTATAAACCAGCTACGACTAGGTGCTCGCCACAAAATTTCAGATAGAGTGAAAATAATTATCAGAAGAGTTGTCCAAGAGCGACGGACCACCTGTAGAAAGCTACAGAAAGAGCTGGAATCAGCAGGTACAATTGCTTTAAAGAAAACAATAAGAAATGCACTCAACCTCTATGGTCCTGTATGTACGCTCGCCATGCAAGGCTCTCTTGCTGAACAAATAGCATGTTCATCAAGTGCATTTAAAGCACCACTTCAGGGCTGTTTTTTATTTCGCCACTAGCGTGGTGTTTTAAATGTAAGTCCTCTGCCCCCTATATTATACTCACCTGCCGCCGTCTTCATCTTTTTCAACACTGCTCTCATCGGTCTCCAGAGATTTGTGACTTGCTGGCAGCTCCAGTCTTTCATGGAACGCACCGAATGTCACAGATAAATGTAACTCTATGAGAGTCTTCTTCTGCCTTTCATGAAATTACATTGAGCACTTGTGATGTAACTTCTGATTTCCAGCCAGTCAGAATTAATGGCATAAGATGGCACCGTAGGCCAAAAAGAGCTTTGCCAAAAGAGGATGAAGAAGGTGGCAGGTGTGTATAATACCAGGGGGCAGGGGACTTACATTTAAAGGACCACTCCAGCGTATCTTTAAGCTCTGGAGTGGCACTTTAAATTTAAGCCCCATCACATAATCATATTCTGTCAGATTCTCCTTTAACCGACGCTGCTCTGGTCCCGTGGCG
Source organism: Anomaloglossus baeobatrachus (assembly GCF_048569485.1). NCBI lineage: Eukaryota > Metazoa > Chordata > Amphibia > Anura > Aromobatidae > Anomaloglossus > Anomaloglossus baeobatrachus. The sequence goes on along the minus strand of NC_134354.1, from coordinate 89,456,941 downwards.
CCATCTTGTGACTGTAACTTCGGACTGGCCAGATGTCAGAAATTACATCATAAGCTCCAAATGGATTTGTATACGAGCCAGAATGAGGCTCTCATAGTGATGTATTGAGTTGTGACCACTGGCACACTACAGCAAACAATGGAGCTGCAGGCAGATCACAAACCGCAAGAAACTGACCAGAGTGGTGGCGATAGATGTTGAAGCCACCAAAAGGTGAGTATATGACAGAAAACAGGGGATGAGACCAAAACTGAGCTCTTGGATGCCATAATACACATCATGTTTGGAAGCTAAAAGGCACTGCAAATCACCCCCAAAACACCATACCGACAGTGAAGTTTGGAGGTGGGAACATCATGGTAGCATACAGCACTGGCAAACATCATATAACTGAAGGAGGGATAAATAGACAAATGTACAAAGACATTCTTGACAAAAATCTGATGCAATCTGCCAGGATGATGAAGATGAAACGGGGGTGGACATTTCAGCAATTCAATCATCTCAAACACACAGCCAAGAAAACTCTCAATTGGTTTCAGAGAAAAAAAAAATAGCTGCTAGGATGGCCGAGCCAATCACCTGACCTGAATCCAACAGAAAATGTATGGAAGGAACTAAAGCTCAGAGTTCATAGAAGGAGCTCACAGAAACTTTAGTAGTTGAAGAGCGTTTGTGTGGAAGAATGGGTCAAAATCACACCTGAGCAACGCATGCTAATAGTTTCTCTATACAGGAGGTGTCTTGAAGCTGTCATCACCAAGAAAGGCTTTTGTACAAAGTATTAAATACATTTCAGTAAGAGTAGTCAATCATTTTTTCTTGTGTCATTTATCATTATTAGGCCCGTTTCACACGTCAGTGAAAAACACAGACGTTTTTCACTGGCGTGTAAAACACGCACATGTCCCTGCGTGTGCCGAAAATCACGGCACACGTGGGTAGTCTAAGTGCAATCCGGGCTCCGTTCTCCGTGGCCCGTGATTGCACTTAGAGATTCACTCACCTGCGCCCGCTCCCGCTGTCCATGGTGCTGATCGCTCCCGCGACGCAGCATCCGGCCGGCGGTGACCCCCGCAGCAGCTGCTTCCGGGTCGGCTGTGTCGCGCATAATGAATATGCGCGACAGTAATCAGCCGGCACAGAAGGAGCAGGGAGAACGGGCTGCAGAAGACATCGCTGGACGCCGGGTGAGTTAAAATGTTTTTTTTATTTTAAAAGCACGTTTTTTTCTGGCACATGTTTCACGGACCACACCACTGCGTGGTCCGTGGAACATCAGTGATGCCAGAAAAAAATGGACATGTCTCCGTGCAGCAATCACGCACACGCGGGTACGCCGCACGGAGACACGTGCAGTGAAAAATCACTGACGTGTGAGCAGACCCATTCATTATAATGGGTCTGCGTATGTCAGTGATTCTGGTACGTTTAAAAAAAAGCACAAACGTACCAGAATCACTGACGTGTGAAAGGGGCCTTACACATTACAAAATGTATGGCCATCTGTTGTTTGATTTATTTGCCTGTGTGCATTGGATGGGTTGTTACTGACATTCGGTGAGAAATTCATGTATTATTTAATTAGAAAATTGGTAAAGTGTTCAATACTTATTTCACCTGCTGTGTACATATATATATGTATATATATATATATATATATATATATATATATATATATATATATATATATATATATACATATATATATGTACACACATACATTTTTTTTTGCCTTTTGTACCTTGATCCAGACATAGTACTCTCAGAGATTCATTGGGGTGAATACTTCACTTTCACTTAACATTCTCAATTACAAGGCCATATCACTCAGTATTCGAGCCTTTACTGGATCTACTTTTCAAAATCCTGGCAGCCTCCAGGTAAAATGCTTTGTGCATGTGGCATTTAACAGTAGCACAAAGAGTCCCCATGGTTCCACAGTACAGAGCAGTACAGTTGTATACAGCATATCATAAATAAGGGTTCAATATATGTTAAAAAGGACTTTCCAGTTTAGAAAACCCATTTTCTGGTTCAGTTTCTTTAAAAAAAAAAAAAAAAGCAAACGTAATCTGTCCTTTACTCACCCTTCCCAGATGCAGCGCTGAGTCCCCACTGCTGTTCCTGGTGTCTGCGGCGCTGACATCACATTAATCTCATTGCAGCCAATCAGTGAGCTCAGCTGTCTACTCGGGCATTAAGATTAGGGATGATCGAATATCACAAATATTCGGCTTCGCGAATATCCGACGAATAGGTCGCCGCTATGAGAATATTCGATGCACAATGTAAGTCTATGGGAAGCCCAATTAGTTGCTATTCAGCAACTATTCGGGTTTCCCATAGACTTACATTGCGCATTGAATATTCGCAAATAGTCGAATAGCGGCGACCTATTTGGCGAATATGGGCGTTGCTGAATATTTGAGGTATTCGATCATCGCTAATTAAGATCAGTTATTGGCTGCAGTGCTGTTGTGATGTCAGCGGTGTAAACAATGACAAACACCAGGAGCCATGACAGAGACTCCGGTGTTTGTCTATTTTACATAATGATATTTTTTTATTTTTAAGGGCTCATATAAATGACGGATCCCTGTCCATAGAGCCAGATTATCGCATGCATAGAGATATTCTCTGGTAGGCACAATGTCTAGAATATGGGAAAACATCAGCATCCATCAGAAAGCATATAGATAGCCATGTAGCACCTGTCCTATTACCATTCCTACAAAACGGATCCATAATACAACTGGGTGCCTCAGCCCTAAAGACCATTAACAGTTAGAAATATGCAATAATGGGGGACCAAAATTTTCTTATCAAGAAATATACCAATAGATGACGGTAATAGGGAGGACAACTCGCGCAGGGTTTTAAAGGTAAGCAGTACTTCTTTGGTCACTTTATACAGAGTTATACAGTACAAGGGATATGGTTTGAAATCCTGAAACATTCATAAGGCTTCTTAAGGCTAGCAAAAGAATTTACTACAAGTCGTCCTCAGAGTCCTGATCTCTCGGCCGCGACTTTAGTAATTCCAACTCCATCGATTGCGCAGATTTCAGCTTTGTATTAACCAACCTGAAAAAAGTGAAAAGATCACAGGTTAAAAAAGAGAATATAACTATCATGGATACTAAAATCTATTTCAGTCCAGTAAAATTGTAAAGTGTCAAAACTATTTACTACTAGATATTCACAATTACCCAGGTTGCCTACAATACCAAACACTGACAAGCAAAAGGATAACAATTTTTGAGCTTTTGTCTTTCAGGCTTCATATCTCACCATCCACTACAGTTTTGAGTATAATACCTTCCTTTTTTAAACAATCATCTTGGCTATTTAATACATAAATTTGACTTGCAACTACTTAGCACATGATTAGTTATGCAGACTCTTGTCATGTCACTGCATTGTTACTGTTTTGCTCCTAAAAATGTAAACTTCAATTTTTATTATTTTTTAAATCCACCTTTGGCTTTCAACATTGCCTGGATCCTTCTAGACATGCTCTCTATCACAGTCAAGCATGTCTCCACCGAAATCTGATCCCAGGTCTTTTCTACATGGTCAATGTGTTGGTGCATACTGATCGACTCATTTGGGTATGTATACAGCTTTGCCGTCAGCTATATCCACAAGTGCTCAATTGAGTTGAGGGCTGAGGACCAATCCAGCACCTCTACGTCATTGTCATTGAACCATTTATTCACCAATCTTAACGTATGCTTTAGGTCATTGTCCTGCTGGAACACTATGTCGTCCTTTTCATATATAACAGAGATAGGTCTGGTTTTTTTTTACCAGCAGCATAGATAAAAAGTACAAGTCTATGAGTCCATGAAAATCATCTGTGTGCTGTCTGTGATTAACAATGTAATGGATAGGAGAAGCTTTGTGATTTATTTATTTATCCATACGTGAAAATCACTGATGAAATACCGGTGGTAATAACTGAACCTGACCAAACAATGATAAAAATAACATCCAAAACACTGATGACATTTGTACCATTTTTTTGTGCACATGAAAAACACTGACTTCTGAATGAGGCCTTAAGCTAGGACACACGTCCAGTGATCTGAGTATTACAATGCTACATCACAGTATAATGAAGGAGAAAGTGGTCTTGGCACACAACCCACTGGATTTCATGCAACTTGCATGCCACAATGTGACCACATTTACTTTCATTATGTCATGTTGCCATGCCACAATATTCAGCTGTGTGAGAGGTGTTGGGGGCGGAAGTCGTCACATAACCACAGCCTACATGAAGTGCGGCCAAATATGAAAAAGAAAATGTGGCCTCCTGATAACGGGGCTCAGCCTCAGATGTAGCAGAGCAAAACTCATCATTAGGCCTTGGTTCCACTTGCGTATAGCTTCCGATGCGAGAGCATCGGAAGCGATATGCTAATGACCCTCTGCTGCGGGTGTCAGCCGAGGGTGATGCGACTGTGATTTGATCTTGTGATCGGATCACAGCTGTGGAGAAGAAGGAGGGAACACTTTCTTCCCATCTCCTCCCCGGCCTGTCTCTGCGTACATCAAACTGCATTCGGATGGCATGCAATTGCAGTGCGATTTTTAGATTTGTATGGGTGTGTGTGAGCTGAGTCTCACTGCCAAACGCAGCATGCTGTGATTCATTCTCATCCCGATATGGCATGAGAAATCAATCACAGATGGACACTGCCCCATAGTTTTGCACTAGAGTGAGAGCAATCCCATGTTTTATCGGATAGCACTCGTCCATGCAAAACGTAAGTGGAACCGAGGCCTTACACTGTTTGTCTAGTGCATAATATTAATTCTGCATTATAATTTCATCTTGACATTAAATACCATTACAAAGAATTCAACTATCTACATCCCAAAATATGACGCCTTTCTATAGTACTGATAGAAAAAAGGTAAAGTGCCCCAGATAGCTGGAGGTAGCAGTGCCACAGGACATTATAAACATGTCCACTTAGACAAGAAATCAACTGTTCCACTTTTTTAGTTCTCAATGATTCATAAAAAATAATTACAAATAGAAACTTCCGAGTATTTCCATGTAAAGGACGCCCGGTTTGGGTCCATAGCTGAGCTGCATTATGGATTTGGCACACATACTCAGCCATCTGTAAGGGTGGAAACACATCTATCGAGTAAAATCGGTCCGACTGGGCTGAAAAAAACTCGGCTGATTTTAGTTCACGTTAGGTGCGAGTGCAACGCAAGTGCGATGCTATTTCTGAATAAATTAATGATTTTACTAGCGTGTGTAATGCGTATTTTTTACTATGTCATCTGCCATTCAGCGCTGCTACATGGCCGCTGACAGCAGACACAGCCAGCCATGTAGCAGATCTGAATGGCAGATGACAGCAGACACAGACAGAGCCGCACAATCAGAATGAACTCGGGTGAACTTAACCCGACTTCATTGTCATGCTGCGGCTCTGTCTGTGCCGCGTCCTGATTAGCGGTCACCAGTGAAGGGCTCACCGGTGACCACTAATCCCCCGAGTGACTGAAGTTAGCAGCCCTCTCTCATACTCACCGATCCCCGGCGCCGCGCTACGCTGCACGGCATTCACACTGCTCCGGCGGCTTTTACTATTTTGAAAAAGCCGGCCGCTCATTAAACAATCTCGCATTCCCTGCTTTCCCCGCCTACAGGCGCCTATGATTGATTGCAGTGAGACACGCCCCCACGCTGAGTGACAGGTGTCACACTGCACCCAATCACAGCAGCCGGTGGGCGGGTCTATACTGTGCAGTGAAATAAATAATTAAATAATTTAAAAAAATGGCGTGCGGTCCCCCCCAATTTTAATACCAGCCACATAAAGCCATACGGCTGAAGGCTGGTATTCTCAGGATGGGGAGCTCCACGTTATGGGGAGCCCCCCAGCCTAACAATATCAGCCAGCAGCCGCCCAGAATTGCCGCATACATTATATGCGACAGTTCTGGGACTGTACCCGGCTCTTCCCGATTTGCCCTGGTGCGTTGGCAAATCAGGGTAATAAGGAGTTAATGGCAGCCCATAGCTGCCACTAAATCCTAGATTAATCATGTCAGGCGTCTATGAGACACCCTCCATGATTAATCTGTAAGTGACAGTAAATAAACACACACACACATGAAAAAATCCTTTATTAGAAATAAAAAACACAAACACATTCCCTCATTACCAATTTAATAAGCCCCAAAAAGCCCTCCATATCCGGCGTACTCCACGGACCTCCAGCGTCGCTTCCAGCATGAAGGTGACAGGAGCTGCAGAAGACACCGCCACTCCGGTCACCTCCAAGCAGCAACTGAGGTGAGTAGCGCGATCAGCTGAGCTGTCACTGAGGTTAATCGCGGCCACCGCTGGATCCTCCAACAGTGACAGCTCAGCCGATCGCGCTACTCACCTCAGTTGCTGCTTGGAGGTGACTGGAGCGGCGGTGTCTTCTGCAGCTCCTGTCACCTTCATGCTGGAAGCGACGCTGGAGGTCCGTGGAGTACGCCGGATATGGAGGGCTTTTTGGGGCTTATTAAATTGGTAATGAGGGAATGTGTTTGTGTTTTTTATTTCTAATAAAGGATTTTTTCATGTGTGTGTGTTTATTTACTGTAACTTACAGATTAATCATGGAGGGTGTCTCATAGACGCCTGACATGATTAATCTAGGATTTAGTGGCAGCTATGGGCTGCCATTAACTCCTTATTACCCCGATTTGCCAACGCACCAGGGCAAATCGGGAAGAGTCGGGTACAGTCCCAGAACTGTCGCATATAATGTATGCAGCAATTCTGGGCGGCTGCTGACTGATATTGTTAGGCTGGGGGGCTCCCCATAACGTGGAGCTCCCCATCCTGAGAATACCAGCCTTCAGCCGTATGGCTTTATCTGGCTGGTATTAAAATTGGGGGGGACCGCACGACATTTTTTTTAATTATTTATTTATTTATTTCACTGCACAGTATAGACCCGCCCACCGGCTGCTGTGATTGGGTGCAGTGAGACACCTGTCACTCAGCGTGGGGGCGTGTCTCACTGCAACCAATCATAGGCGCCTGTGGGCGGGGAAAGCAGGTAATATGAGATTGTTTAATGAGCGGCCGGCTTTTTCAAAATAGTAAAAGCCGCCGCAGCAGTGAGAAAGCCGTGCAGCGCCGCGCCGGAGATCGGGGAACAGTGAGTATGAGAGAGGAGGGGAAAATGACCGACAGACTGTGAGAGAGGGACAGAGATAGTGATGGACCGACAGAGAGAGAATAGAGACCGAGAGGGAGAGACCGACTGACAGAGAATAGTGATTGACAGACATTGTGAGACATCGCTCGTTTCCAGTGTTTTAGGAAACATGCGAGAAATGTATTTAGAAAATCGCATGTCACTAGGATGGTGTGAGTGCCGTCCCGTGACATCCGATTTTTTACATGCTCCCATAGACTTGCATTGGAGAAACTCGCAGTAGAAACTCGCAAAAAAGCAGCATGCTGCGATTTTTTTCTCAGTCCGATTTGGACTGAGAAAAAAATCGCAGATGAGAGCTGAATCATTCACTAACATGTGTCCGATTCCAATGCGAGATTTTCTCGCATTGCTCTACGGCGAGAAACTCGCAAGTGAGAAGCAGCCCTAATGGCTTTACAATCACATACGTGCAGCTCACTGCAGCCGTGCAGAATATAAAGCTCATGTGTCTGCGTTGGTATCACAAAAATAAATCAGCGTCTGGTTGTAGATTACACCAACCTGAGCCTGAAGTGTGAAGTCAACCTTATTAATTTAATGATCACATCGGACGTAAATCCAGTGATGAAGTCCCCAAGGATACGGCTTTGTGTACTTGATTGGACTGTGACTCCAGGTGAAGGATGCTCTGACTTTTGCAATCCTAATTAATTACTTGTACTAATTGCACTGGGCACTATTTTTTCACCATTAATGCACGCTCTTCCCTTGAGTATTAGCCATCGGCTTCAGCTGATTTCAATTACAAAGCGCTGAGACACTTCACCTTTAGTCAAGCGAATACCTAATTATTAAAAAGCAGTAAGTTTAAAAAATGAACGTGGAAGTTAACCCCTTCTCGATCTTTGACATAATGCTACGTGAAAGGTCGTCTCCCTGCCTTTCATCCACGCCCACATCTTGCCCAGCACATAATAGCTGATTTAATCAGCCATCACCTGCCTCTAGAAGCCGCAGGTGGATTGGAGATTCACCAGCGGCTGTTCACCAGTTAAATCCCTGTCACAATCGTCTCTCTGTTTTTGGAGACTTGTGATGGACTCGGTTGGAATCTCTCATTTCCTTCTGGGACGCTAAATTTAAACGTGGTTTCATTTCTTTCAGTGTTTAATGAGTAAATATCAGTTTTGATGTTTAGCAGTTCCTAGCTGAGTGTTTCAGCTGCAGCTGCTTTGTAGCCACACCCCTTCAGGCTTAAGTAGTGGTGTTTCCCAGCAATCCTTGCTGAAGATACAAACTCGTTCTCTGGCCACCTTGGTTGAAGGTCCTGCTTAGCAGCTGTCCTGAAGTTGGGCTTTATCCTTTTTTTCGTTGCTGTTTACCCTGTTTGTCTTACCTTTCCTTGTGTCTTATTAGTGCAGCGGTGGGACTAGCGTCCATCACCTGCCCTCTCACAAGCCAGGGTGTCTACAAGGTTTTTCTCAAGGTCACAGGTTATTCCTCAGCGACAGTTGAAGAAACTGAATAGGGACTGGCTAGTAGAGTACAGACAGCTGCAGGTTAGTGCAGGAGGTGTCCTATCTACCCCTCTCACTAGCTCCAGGGCACACCGTTTTGATCGTGTCCCCGGTGTCTTTGTTTGTTGTGTTTTTTGTTGTGCGTCAGACACCCATAGGTCTGATCGCACCTGCCATGGTCGTCACACTTGGCAATTGACAAATCCCGTGGTCAATCTTCAACAGGATTTAACACGCGCCAGCAAGGAAGCACGTCATTCCCTGCTCCCATGGGTGGCCCCATGACGTGATCGCAGGGCACCAATGGGTTGTTATTAGTGATGGGTGCTTGACACTGCTCATTACTCGATTGAACATCAGGTTGCTCTAAGACAACTTGAGTACCACGTATAATTGAAGTCAATGGGAAACTGTAGCATTTTCAAACTCAAATGCTTAAGGCTCGATCGGGTAACGAGATGTGGTGAGCACGCTCGCTGATCACTAGTTGTCATGGCAGTCAGGGGTCAGCTGATGACCTTTGTGCTTGTCATTACAATCGTCCTGTGAATGCCGGTTGCCACCCGGAAAACATAGGATAACGTGATTTCTACTGTACAGAGCAGGACTGATGCTGATACCCTGCACTGTATAGCATAAGCGATCGGTTGATCACATATTCAAATCCCCTAAAAAACTATTAAACACAATAAAAAAGTGGGGAAAAAAGCTTTTAAAAATCCAGAAAAAAACAAAAAACACAAAGATCAAATAAAAATAAGCATATTTGATATTGCTGCATTCATAAAAATCTGATCTATAAAAATATAAAATAAATTAATCCAATTGGTAAAAAGTGTACCAAAAAAAAATCAAGACGCCAGAATTACGTTTTTATAGTGGCTGCAACATTGCAATAAAACAATAAAAGCATCATATCAACCCCAAAATGATATCAGTAAAAATATCAGCTCAGGGCATAAAAAATAAAGCCTCACACAGCCCCAGATCCCGAAACGTTACAGGTCACAGAAAATGGTGACAAAAGCAAAAAAAAATTCAGAATTTTTTTTCACCACTTAAAAAAATAAAATATACATGTTTGGTATCTAGATACGCGTACTAACCTGACGAATCTTACTGTCAGGTTAGTTTTATCATATATTGAACTTGGTAAATAAAAAGCACAAAAACTAATAGTGAAATTGTATTGATTTTGCAATTTCAACGCAGTTAGAATGTTTTTCCTTCTTTCCAGTACAATATATGGTAAAATACATTGTGTTATTCAAAAGTGCAACCCATCCTGCAGAAAAAGAAGCCCTTATGTGGCTGTGTGGATAAAAAAATAAAATTTTTATGGTTCTTGGAGGAAGGGGAGATAAAAGGAGCAAAATCTGAAAATCACAAGGTCATAAAGGGTTAGGAAGAAAAGAAACTGGGTCTATTTGTCAGTCCGCACCCTTTTCCCCCCAGACTCGATCACAATGTCAAAGTTCATAAATCATCAAATTTTCATCCTGAAAAAAACAGTCTGTACTGTCATCTGTATGGCATTCATTGTAATATATCAGCAGTTAATAAAATGTACAAGATCAAATACAGCTTCCTATGTTAATAATGACGATGTATTTGTAAAAAACATAAGCTGTAAAGTTGAACCGTATGGGATCCAATATTTTTGGCGCACCCAAAAATTTGAAAGGGCGAGACACCTCCGAAATACATAAAGGAACAGAGCATGCTGTGATGTTTTAGACAGGGACATTCCGTCCGCATGAAAAAAAACAAAACTGTCATCTGAATAGCCCAATTGAATATCATTGGCCCGAGCGCTGTTTGTGTGAGGTCAGTTATTTTCACGGACAGCAAAACGTGATGGTGTGAACCCAGCCAAACAAACATGGCTGAAATTCTGCAGGAAAATGATCTGCTTATAATCACTTCCTACAGAGCTGAAGCATAGATGAATGTGAAGCTGCGATAAAAGGGTAGTACATAGCTTGAATAGACCTCCATTACAACCCGAGCTTTGGGGGGAGGCTCATGCTGCAGGAGGCTGCCTCACAACCACTGACTTCTATAGAAATAGCGAAAAGGGAGACAGGAATAGGCAAAAAATGTATACTTTTCATTACAGATTGGACTACAATATGAGACAGAAGGAAAATAATAGTGACATGTCTAGCTAGTGTATTTTTTATATGCTATCCTATCATAAATAGGGTAAAAGATCCATTTTTGAGCTCTACTTCTGTGATAGAGTGAGTTTAATATTCCCCATCTAAATACACAAATGAGTATAAAAAATGATGATGGCTCCCCGAGGAAGCCCTACGCAAAACGCGCGTTGGGGCCTGACGCTGCGTCCTCTCTTCTCCCAATAACTAATTTTTTTATGGGTGAGTGACATGGTGCGTTTTTTGAGCATCATCCATTGTTGCTTACTTGCATATTGTGCACTGGGTACTATATTGGGATATTAGAGCTTGGTCTCTCCTTCTCTATATGGACTAAAGCGGGCTTTACACACTGCGATATCGGTCCCGATATCGCTAGTGTGGGTACCCGCCCCCATCTGTTGTGCGACACGGGCAAATCGCTGCCCGTGCCGCACAACATCGCCAAGACCCGTCACACATACTTACCTGCCCGGCGACATCGCTGTGACCGGCGAACTGCCTCCTTTCTAAGGGGACGGTCCGTGCGGCGTCACAGCAACGTCACTGAGCGGCCACCCAATAGCAGCGGAGGGGCGGAGCTGAGCGGGACGTAACATCCCGCCCACCTCCTTCCTTCCGCATAGCAGCCGGGAGGCAGGTAAGGAGAGCTTCCTCGTTCCTGCGGTGTCACACAGAGCGATGTGTGCCGGAACCACCTCGTTACTGCTGCAGTAACGATTTTTGAGAATGGACCCCCATGTCACCGATGAGCGATTTTGCACGTTTTTGCAACGATGCAAAATCGCTCATAGGTGTCACACGCAACGGCATCGCTAATGCGGCCGGATGTGCGTCACCAATTCCGTGACCTCAACGAGTTTGCATTAGCGATGTCGTAGCGTGTAAAGCCCCCTTACGTTATGTGGCTCAGTTACTGATCCTATGATTTGTTAACTCAGGCCCCTATATTGACATTTTGCTTATTAACCATATGAGTACCTGTTTATTTTTATTACACATGGATTACTGTGTCACGCTGGCCTTGGTCTTACTATGGTTATGAGTTAGATGAGGGTGATGTTGGCTCTTTCCGCATTGCATTGTAGCTCCTCTGATTTTTTTATATATATAATTTTATTGCTTTCTATTTAAATATATGTAAAACAAAGTTTGTATTTTTAAACTTTGAACTTTGAATTCTTTGGACCCATTACTCCAAAATGTTTCTATAGGAATTATATATCTAGCTAGTGTATCTTTTATTTGCTATCCTATCATAAATAGGGTAAAACATCCATTTGTTAAGCTCTATATCTGTGATATAATGAGTTTAATATTCCCCATCTAAATACACAAATGAGTGTAAAAAATGATACTTACCACGTTATAACACCGAAATTCACACCGACGATCAAGAGTGCAAAGGCGTAGTGCCAACAGTAGCACATTGTAATGAACATGATATTACTGTGATCATTCTGGTTCCATTCAGGTCCACCTCCGGGGGGAAACAGCACGAAGGCAATCTGCAAGGGATTTGTAATATCATTTCAACTTATTATCATCTACTCACACAGTTCTGAAAAATTAGAGGACCACTTACAGTATTTGGCTACATTCACTTCTATTTATTTTTAGACTTTTATCATACACTTCTATACAGGTACAAAAAAAAACATGTAAAAAATGTGTGACCACAAAAAGTAGCTCCAAAAAAAGCCACAAAAATAGCTTAAAGAGGACCAACCACCAGGATTTTCCTATATAAACTAAAGCCAGTGCTATACTGGCACCATCATGCTAATTCTATACACACCTTTAGTTGTGACATCGGATGTATACTTTCTGCAATACAAGAAAGTAAAGTTTGTGAAATGCACTGTTATTTGATTGATAGCAGCTACAGAATATCTAATAGGTGGGTCGGGTTTTGCTAGTTATTCCCGCCCCAGTCTGCCTGCCTGTCCTTCCTCCCTTCCCCCTGTTATTACAGAGGGAGGAAGGACAGGTCGGGGAGGAGGAAGGACAGGCAGGCAGACAGGGGTGGGAATAACTAGCAAAACCCGACCCACCTATTAGATATTCCTTTGCACCTATCAATCAAATAACAGTGCATTTCACAAATTTTACTTGCCTGTATTTCAAAAAGTATACATTCCATCTCATAACTAAAGGTATGTATAGAATCAGCATGATAGGACCAGTATAGCACTGGCTATAGTTTATATATGAAAATCCTGGTGGTTAGTCCTCTATAAGGCTATGTTCTATAAGGCTCTATAAGGCTCTATAAGGTTAGTCCTCTATAAGGCTATTTTACTTGAATTTAATAGCAAATTCTGTTCCAAAATCCACCTCTTCAAATACTCTTCTTTTAATAATAAATAGCCTCTTAATTAATTTGGCAAGACGTGTGTACAAAACGCCAGTCTTGGTTAATCAGGTCTTTAGTTTATTAAGTACTTTTATGATGTGGATATTCCTGGCAAATCCAGATTAAAAAACTTCATGTGAACATACCCCTAAGTTTTCTAGTTTTTGTGCCTGATAAATCCATGTTTTAAAACTTTAACTGAACATACTGAGTCATAAATGGAAACCTCTCACCAAGAAATATATATATGTAGTTTTATAAGATAAGATTCAGTGTTATCTGTGGGTTAATCATTCAATCCTCTGCTCTTTCTGGGATTTTTGGTCCAGTGGGCGGTCCTATCAGTGATTGACAGTTTGTCTTACATAACTTTACATACAGAGATAGCTGCCAGTCACCGATAGGACCAAACATTGGACCGAAAATCCAAGAAAGAGCATTAAATGATTAAACCCCAGATTACACTGAATTTCATCTCACAAACTATATATCATTCTACTCTGCTCCCCCTGCACTATAACAGTGTCCTTTAAGACTAACATTTTGTATATAGTCTTTTAAAAGGGAAAGTAATAAAGAGGCGTCAAATTCATTAGAAGGTGTAATAAGATTGTCATCATAAGATAAGAAGATCCTAACATTTCAGTAAAGGCCCCGTCACACTAAGCAACATCGCTAGCAACATCGCTAGCAACATCGCTGCTAACGAACAACTTTTGTGACGTTGCTAGCGATGTTGCTGTGTGTGACATCCAGCAGCAACCTGGCCCCTGCTGTGAGGTCGTTGGTTGTTGCTGAATGTCCTGGGCCATTTTTTAGTTGTTGCTGTCCCGCTGTGAAGCACAGATCGCTGTGTGTGACAGCGAGACAGCAACAACTAAATGTGCAGGCAGTAGGAGCCGGCTTCTGCGGAGGCTGGTAACCACAGTAAACATCGGGTAACCAAGAAGCCCTGTCCTTGGTTACCCGATATTTACCTTTGTTACCAGCCTCCGCCGCTCTCATTGTCAGTGCCGGCTCCTGCTCTGTGCACATTTAGCTGCAGCACACATCGGGTAATTAACCCCATGTGTGCTGTAGCTAGGAGAGCAAGGAGCCAGCGCTAAGCAGTGTGCGCTGCTCCCTGCTCTGTGCACATTTAGCTGCAGCACACATCGGGTAATTAACCCGATGTGTGCTGTACTAGGAGAGCAGGGAGCCAGCGCTCAGTGTGCGCTGCTCCCTGCTCTCTGCACGTGTAGCTGCGTGAACTGGTAACCAAGGTAAATATCGGGTTGGTTACCCGATATTTACCTTAGTTACCAAGCGCAGCATCTTCCACGCGGCGCTGGGGGCTGGTCACTGGTTGCTGGTGAGCTCACCAGCAACTCGTGTAGCCACGCTCCAGCGATCCCTGCCAGATCAGGTTGCTGGTGGGATCGCTGGAGCGTCGCAGTGTGACATCTCACCAGCAACCTCCTAGCAACTTACCAGCGATCCCTATCGTTGTTGGGATCGCTGGTAAGTTGTTTAGTGTGACTGGACCTTAAGGCTCCTCAAGAGTGTTCACACATTTCTTACTTGCTTTGGATTTTTCCATAGCAGAACTTCGCCAAACTTCACGTGTAACATGAAGATTTTGGTGCAAATATACAGTACCTGCATCAAATCCGCTATAAGCATGCAGATATCACCCTTTCCATTGCAAATGGTGAAAATTTTCTGCACAAAGAATTGACAGGCTGAATGTTTTAAAATTTACACCACAGGTCAATTTCCACACATAAATGTATTTTAATAAATGTATTAATTTATTTAATTTATACATTTATTTACATAGTTACATAGGTTGAAAAAAGCCCTAGGTCCATCTAGTTCAACCTTCCTCCACCAATTCTACATTTTGTCACTAAATCATCTATAACCAACAATGTTGTGTGTATTGAGAAAATCATTCAGCCCTTTTTAAAACCCTGTCATAATATCTGCTATTACTACTTTTTGTGGTAGGGCATTCCACAGTCTGACTGCTCTAACTGTAAAGAACCCTTTCCTATTTAGCTGCCGGAATCGCTTTTCTTCAACAAGCAGTGAGTGCCCCCTGGTCCTTAGTATAGTCTTTGGAAGGAATAAGTCATGTGCCTATCTTTTGTATTGACCACACATGTTTTTATACATATAAGGCTAGTTTCACACTTGCGTTGTTTTGACGCAAACAGAATCCGTCACTAATGTAGTACAGTTCATTTATTTACATTGGAAGCGCGTTACTATGGCGCGTGTTTGTGTCATGCAGTACCCGCTTGTGTCCACATGATGTCGCGCTTCCACTGTAAATAAATGAACTGTACTGTATTTGTAACGGAGCCCGAATCCGTTATAATAGCGCAAATGTGAAACGGCCCTTAATGAGATCTTCTATGAGGAGTCCTTTTCTAAGCTAAACAAATCCAAATCATCATATCGGAGGCCTTCCATTCCTTGTAGTAGTCTAGTTGCCACCTTTGAACTGACTGTAACTTCCGACTATCCTTTTTAAAATGTGGAGCCCAAAACTGGATCCCATATTCCAGATGTGGCCTTACAATTTATGGAGGGGTAACAATACATTGGGATCACGGGATCTAATCTCTCTTTTTATACACCCTAAAATCTTGTTTGCTTTAGCAGCTGCTGCCTGGCATTGAGTGCTGCTGCTCAGCTTATTTGTAATGAGAATACCCAAGTCCTTCTCCTGTTCTGTAGTCCCGAGATTACTTCCATTTAATGTATACGCATTTATAGGATTACTCCTTCCTAGGTGCATTACTTTACATTTGTCAACATTAAATCTCATTTGTCAAGTATCTGCCCATTCTGACATCTTATCCAGATTGTTTTGTAATATTGTACTATCAAGGTCAGTTTTTAATATCCTACATAGTTTGGTGTCATCAGCAAAGACTGACACTTTACTATCAATCTCATCCACAAGGTCATTAATAAACAGATTAAAAATAATTGGTCCTAGCACAGATCCCTGCACTCCCCACTGTTGACCCTACCCTAATTAGAGAATGTACCATTTATGACTACTCTATCATTCCTATCTTTTAGCCAATTTCTTACCCATCTGCATATAGTTTCCCCTAGTCCTTGCTTCTGGAGCTTCACTATAAGGCTATACGAGATTCAATGAGATCTCATTTACTTTACTTTGCGGATTTTCTGCAATTTCTCCACAAAGAATCTGCTCCAAATACAGAATATGTGACTGTAGTCTTCAGCTAAGGACAAGGGGGCGCTCAATGCAAGTGGAAGAAAAGCGATTCTGGCAGGTAAATAAAAAAGGGTTCTTTACAGTTAGAGCAGTCAGACTGTGCAATGTCCTACCACAAGAGGTAGTAATGGCAGATACTATAACAGCTTTTAAAAAAGGGCTGGATGATTTCTTCAGTGCACACAACATTGTCAGTTATAAATAATTTAGTGACGAACTGTATAATTGATGTAGGAGGGTTGAACTAGATGGACCTAGGTCTTTTTTTTTGTAACTATGTAGCTGCAGCGCTCTCATAGCGTTACATCAGTAACTGTAAATACAACTGTGACCACATGAGGGCAGTAGAGATCTACAATATCAGATATCTACGTTCAAAAGTGATATGTACAAAATGTAAACGATATAATGATATAATTGCTTTAAATATTCTACATTTATACATTTCCGGCAGGATACCAGAACAAGTAAAGCTGATAAATCATGATTTTCACCAAGGCCTAAAAGAAATGAAACAGTACCACGGAGAAAGCAATCTGCATCAAGGCATCTAAATACTATTCAGCGACACTGTATTCTCTAAACCCTTATATACTGGAAGTCAGGCTGCAAATTTTGTGCAGCCAGAGAAGTTTCTTGATGCCTGGTATTAAGCGACTGCAAAAGCAAAACTAATAGAAATGGCACCTTTGCCGTTTTGCGTGACAAATCTGCATAACTCGGCTTGCTTTTGTCAAAACAGCTGCATATCTGGTCATTTTAAAGAAATCCTCCACCTAAGTGTATTATACTTCTTAGTAATAACACAGCTTGAGCGTGACATAACTTGGTTCTTACATATACTAGTGATATTCCTGTGCTGAGCTTAGTAGTAAGTCTGGTTTGCTAGGGAAAAGTCACATAACAACGCCAGTCTCTTCAAGTCTGTCCATAGCAACCATAAGGCTACTTTCACATTTGCGTTTTTTTCCTTCCGTCACAATCTTCCCGTTAACGGATTCCGCTGTTTCCCATAGACTTGCATGGATGACTGATTGTGCCAAAAGGACCTGCGTTGCTTCTGCCCAGCAGGAGGAACGCAGCATGTAACGTTTTTCTGAGCAGCGGAATCCTCAGGATTTCACTGCGCATGCTCTCTCTAGCTCCCTGCACCCGTAACCAAGGTAAATATCAGGTAACGAAGCAAAGTGCTTTGCCTAGTTATACCCGATATTTACCCTGGGTACGTGTGCAGGAAACCCGACACTTCCCCGCTTGGCTCCGCCCCCTCCCGCACTCCACTCGGCATGTATACACACACGCACACACTCACCTGTCCTCAGCGCCATGGCCCCGCTCGGCCCCACCCACCCCGCACTCTGCCCCCACACACATTCTCGGCGGCCGAGCGATCAGCTGATCACCCGGCGGCTGGCTACTGGGAGTGATCAGCTGATCACCCGGCGGCCGGCGACTGGGAGCGATCAGCTGATCACCCGGCGGCCAGCTACTGGGAGCGATCAGCTGATCACCCGGCGGCCGGCTACTGGGAGTGATCAGCTGATCACCCGGCGGCCGGCTACTGGGAGCGATCAGCTGATCGTACACAATAGTCTGCTGCCGGTAAACTGTCAAAAAAAAAAAAAAAAATGAAAACGGATTCCGTTGTTTTGCAGCATCCGTTGCATCCGTTGTGCCACTATATGCAACACATCCGTTGCATCCGTCACACAACGCAATGCAACGGATACCGTTCAACGCAAGTGTGAAACTAGCCTAAGCCAGAGGAGTGCACAGAATTCGCCGGGTTATGCCAGTCTAAGTATAGAAGGTAGCTAGTGTGATTTGCATAAGGTTTAGTAAAAGCCACATGTTACTTCATAAATGTGGTGCAAATCACCCCAACTTATTACTTAGATAGGGGCATAATATACATCAGTTATAGGAAATGTGGTCTGTAGAGGTTTGCCAGCTTTGAACATCCGGCCTGTTCACCTGACTTGCTTCTTTAATTGCCACATTAGGCTTTCAGTGGGCAAGACGCCACCCCTTAAGATGATAATAATTTTATTTATATAGAGCCAACATATTCAGCACTGGCGGACTAAAATAGAAAATGGCCCCTGGACAAGAACACCATCTGGGCCCTTTCAGGTCCAAAAACTCATCAAAATGCATAGTTCCATTTGCTCTGGAGGTAGAAATGGGCCCCCTGCCTCTTGGGACCCTGTGTGGCTACACGGGATTCATCAATGATATGTACAGACAATATGAGCACTACAGGGTAACACACAACAGTTACTGGAGAAGTGAGGGCCCTATTCGCAAGTTTACACTCGATAAGGAAATATGGAGGGACACAATGGGTAGACAGTGCCGGCCATCATTATAATAAATAGTGGTTTTCTTAGAAAGCTGCATGATTCAGTCATCAGCCAATAACAGTCTACGCACAGTTATCACGTACTATTGGGTGCATGGAGGATGCGGAGACAATAAGAGTGACCAGATTCTAAGGAAAAATTAGAAAGGGGGAACAGGGAAAAATTAGATTATTGAAGTGAGGTGATAAGCTTGTCTAAAGAGATGTGTTATTAGACTAAAGGCCGCTTTACACGCTGCGACATTGCTCAAGCAATCTCGTTGGGGACACGGAATTTGTGATGCACATCCGGTCGATTTAGCGATGCCGTTGCGTGTGACACCTTTGAGCGATTTTGCATCGTTGCAAAAATGTGCAAAATCGCTCATCGGTGACATGGGGGTTCATTCTCGAATATCGTTGCTACAGCAGTAACGATGTTGTTCCTCGTTCCTGCGGCAGCATACATCGGTACGTGTGACATCGCAGGAATGAGGAACCTCTCCTTACCTGCCTCCCGCCCGCAATGCGGAAGGAAGGAGGTAGGCGGTATGTTCGTCCCGCTCATCTCCGCCCCTCCGCTTCTATTGGGTGGCGGTTCAGTTGCGCCGCTGTGACGCTAAACGAACCGCCCTTCTAGAAAGGAGGCGGTTCGCCGGTCACAGCTACGTCGCAGAGCAGGTAAGTAGTTTGACGAGTATGGGCGATGTTGTGTGCCACGGGCAGCGATTTGCCCATGTCGCACAACTGATGGGGGTGGGTACCCACGCTAGCGATATCGGTCACGATATAGCAGCGTGTAAAGCGGCCTTTAGGCATCTTAGTCAATAAGAAGCTAAATTGGAGTGCCCAGTGTCAGGCACCTGCCACCAAAGCAAATAGGGTGATGGGATGCATTAGAAGAGGTCTGGGGGCACGAGATGAAAATATCATTCTCCCTCTGTACAAATCACTCGTCAGACCATACTTGGAGTATTGCGTGTAATTTTGGGCGCCGGTGCTCAAGAAAGACATTACTGAACTTGAAAGGGTTCAGAGGCAGGCAACTAAAATAATAAATGGAGTGGGTACATTACAATACCTAGAAAGGTTATCAAAATTAGGTCTATTTACTCTAGAAAAGAGAAGACTTAGGGGAGACTTAATAAATATGTACAAGTATATCAGAGGGCAATACAGAGATCTCTCCCATGATTTGTTTGTACCAAGGACTATGACAAGAACAAGGGGGCATTCTCTTCGTTTGGAGGAAAGAACATTTCTGCAACAACATAGAAGAGGGTTCATCACGGTAAGAGCAGTGAGGCTCTGCAACTCTCTTCCTGAGGAAGTGGTGATGTCCAACTCACTGAATGAATTTAAGAGAGGAATGGATGCTTTTCTTGATAGCAACAGTATAGAAGGTTATGAAAACCATAATATTACAGGTAGATAGTGACCCAGCTTAGGAGTCGGGAAATAATTTTTTTCCCTATGAAAAAACTGGCTTCTACTCTGTGGGTTTTTGCCTTCCACAGGTTCAACACTGGAGAACAGCGGCACTAAAATAGGCTGAACTAGATGGACATAAGGTCTTCCTTCAGCCTTAGAAACTATATTACTATGTTACTAGAGCACACTTAAAAATGTGGGGGTTAGGTATTAATTGAATCATTTGGAGTTATGCATTCAAAACAATTGGTGCAGCATGAAATAAGTCTTAAGGCCCCGTCACACGCAGCGATATCGCCAGCGAGCGTACCCGCCCCCGTCGTTTGTGCGTCATGGGCAAATCGCTGCCCGTGGCGCACAATATTGTTAGGAGCCATCACACGGACTTACCTGTCTAGCGACATCCCTGTGGCCGGCGAACCGCCTCCTTTGTAAGGGGGCGGTTTGTGCGGCATCACAGTGGCATCACCAAGCGGCCGCCCAATAGAAGCGCAGGGGCAGAGATGAGCGGCCGTAACATCCCGCCCACCTCCTTCCTTCCTCATTGCCGGCAGCCGCAGGTAAGCTGTAGTTCGTCATTCCTGAGGTGTCACACATAGCGATGTGTGCTGCCGCGGGAACAACGAACAACCTGCGTCCTCAACAATCAACGATTTTTTGAAAAGGAACGACGTGTCAACGATGGACGATTTGGTGAGTATTTTCCATCGTTAACGGTCGCTCGTTGGTGTCACACGCAATGACGTCGCTAACGATGCCGGATGTGCGTCACGGAATCCGTGACCCCGGCGACATATCGTTATACGTCGCTGCGTGTGACGGGGCCTTTAGAGTCAGAAGTGAGAGGTTCAGGATATGGAGGATGTTAGTCTAAAGGCCATTTTACACACAGAGATAAATCTTTGGCAGATCTGTGGTTGCAGTGAAATCATGGACATATTGTTCCATTTGTACACAGCCACAAACCTGGCACTGATTGTCCACAATTTCACTGCAACCACAGATCTTCCACAGATTTATCTCTGTGTGTAAAGTGGCCTTTAGGGTGCATGCCTACAATCAGTGTTTGCAGCATTTTGGAAGCAGCGTGTTTTCGCTGGGTCCAAAACGCTGCATTGTACAGTAGAAGCACAGGGGATGGGATTTAGAGAAATCCCATGCCCACTGTGCTTCTTTTCTCTTCAGCGTAAACTGACATGCAACGCAGCTTTCTGAGGCACAGGATGTCAGTTTACGCTTGCGGAGATGCGAATGTCCGCAGAGCCCAGATCCCTGATTATTATGGGCACAGGCAGTCGCATTCTCCTGTAGATAACACTTGTGTCTCCGCATTAGAAGACACGCTGCATCCAGGACGCTGCATGTGTGGATCGTGGCCATGTACCCTTAGATCAGTTGCAGAATGGAGAGCACCGGTATGGTGATAGCCAGAGATGAGGGAGGAGATGTAGATGGTGCAGACCTGTGGAGAGCTTTGTGAGTAAGAGTGAAAAGTTTATATTTTACTCTGTATTGGATGGGTAATCAGTACAATGACTGGCAGAAGGTGGAGGTATCTGTGTAGCAGCTGGACAGAAATACGATCCTGGCTGCGGAATTCAATATCGATTGGAGAGGAGAAAGTTTGAGGGAGACCGATCAGTAGAGAGTTGCAACAGTCCAGATGAAAATGAAGAAGAGCAACAGTAAGAGTTTTTCCAGTTTGAAAGTTATGAATGCCACAGAGACGTGCCCTGCTTGGGAACAACCACTTTGAACCATAATGCAAAGCTAGTCTGTAAGTGCAGCTGCTTATCTGAAAAGTCTCAAAGCTAACAGCTTATGAAGGAGTAGAATGTATACTAGGAAATAATTGGCAGAAAATATTAAGATTCTCATTTCATATGCCAGTCCAAAACAAAAGCCAGCAGAAGTAAGATAAGATGGGCCACATTCCTTTTTAAAAGGCTCAAGCTGCTAAATATATTTTGGCACATATTGAATGCTGGGTACAATACAAACTGAGCTCGTTATAGATTTCCATTATGCTATTTCAAGTGTAAATTATATTAAACCTGCCAGGCTGCTTTCAAGCTTCTTCCTGCTGCCCCAGCCACGTTTTGGAGAGTGGCACATAATAGAATAAAGCCCGCTTTACACGCTTCAATATATCTCACAATCCGTCGTTGGGGTCAAGTTGTAAGTGAGGCACATCCGGCATCGTTTGTGAGGTGTCTGCGTGTGACAGCTACGTGCGATCAGGATTGAACGCAAAACCGTTGATCGCAAACACATCGTATCTTTGTCTAGAATTGAGCGTTTTGTTGCACGAACCTAGTCAATTGTAACGTGTGACATCCCTCATACGATTTTGGTGTCTGATGCTATGTGCGCAGGTGTGCGCTCTGCACCGCAGCTTAAAAAAGGTCCGCTTCAGAGCCCAGCTGAAAAGCTGCGTTCTGAAGCGCCTCACAATGTCTGTCATTCACTAATCTCTGTCAGTCGGTCACTATCTCTGTCCCTCACTCTCTGTCCATGTTAGTCTATCCCCCTCTCTCATATACTCACCGATCCCCGATCCACGGCGCTGCACGGCATTCACACTGCTCCGGCGGCTTTTACTGTTTTGAAAAAGCCGGCCGCCCATTAAACAATCTCGTATTCCCTGCTTTCTCCGCCCACCGGCGCCTATGATTGGTTACAGTGAGACACGCCCCCACGCTGAGTGACAGGTGTCACACTGCACCCAATCACAGCAGCCGGTGGGCGTGTCTATACTGTGTAGTGAAATAAATAATTAAATAATTAAAAAAACGGCGTGCGGTCCCCCCCAATTTTAAAACCAGCCAGATAAAGCCATACGGCTGAAGGCTGGTATTCTCAGGATGGGGAGCTCCATTGTTATGGGGAGCCCCCCAGCCTAACAATATCAGCCAGCAGCCGCCCAGAATTGCCGCATACATTAGATGCGACAGTTCTGGGACTGTACCCGGCTCTTCCCGATTTGCCCTGGTGCGTTGGCAAATCGGGGTAATAAGGAGTTATTGGCAGCCCATAGCTGCCAATAAGTCCTAGATTAATCATGTCAGGCGTCTATGAGACACCTTCCATGATTAATCTGTAAATTACAGTAAATAAACACACACACCCGAAAAAATCCTTTATTAGAAATAAAAAACACAAACATATACCCTGGTTAACCACTTTAATCAGCCCCAAAAAGCCCTCCATGTCTGGCGTAATCCAGGATGCTCCAGCGTCGCTTCCAGCGCTGCTGCATGGAGGTGACCGGAGCTGCAGCAGACACAGCCGCTCTGGTCACCTCCACGCAGCTAATGAAGACAGCCGTGCGATCAGCTGAGCTGTCAGTGAGGTTACCCGCTGTCACTGGATCCAGCGGTGGCCGCGGGTAACCTCAGTGACAGCTCAGCTGATCGTGCTACTCACCTCAGTTGCTGCGTGGAGGTGATAGGAGCGGCGGTGAGTAGCGCGATCAGCTGAGCTGTCACTGAGGTTACCCGCAGCCAATGCTGGATCCAGTGACAGCGGGTAACCTCACTGACAGCTCAGCTGATCGCACGGCTGTCTTCATTAGCTGCGTGGAGGTGACCGGAGCGGCTGTGTCTGCTGCAGCTCCGGTCACCTCCATGCAGCAGCGCTGTAAGCGACGCTGGAGCATCCTGGATTACGCCGGACATGGAGGGCTTTTTGGGGCTGATTAAAGTGGTTAACCAGGGTATATGTTTGTGTTTTTTATTTCTAATAAAGGATTTTTCCGGTGTGTGTGTTTATTTACTGTAATTTACAGATTAATCATGGAAGGTATCTCGGGGTGACGCCTGACATGATTAATCTAGGACTTATTGGCAGCTATGGGCTGCCAATAACTCCTTATTACCCCGATTTGCCAACGCACCAGGGCAAATCGGGAAGAGCCGGGTACAGTCCCAGAACTGTCGCATATAATGTATGCGACAATTCTGGGCGGCTGTTGGCTGATATTGTTAGGCTGGGGGGCTCCCCATAACGTGGAGCTCCCCATCCTGAGAATACCAGCCTTCAGCCGTATGGCTTTATCTGGCTGGTTTTAAAATTGGGGGGACCGCACGCCGTTTTTTTTAATTATTTAATTATTTATTTCACTACACAGTATAGACACGCCCACCGGCTGCTGTGATTGGGTGCAGTGTGACACCTGTCACTCAGCGTGGGGACGTGTCTCACTGTAACCAATCATAGGCGCCGATGGGCGGGGAAATCAGGGAATACGAGATTGTTTAATGGGCGGCCGGCTTTTTCAAAACAGTAAAAGCCGCCGGAGCAGTGTGAATGCCGTGCAGCGCCGGGCCGGGGATCGGGGATTGGTGAGTATGAGAGAGGGCTGCTCAATTCAGTTACTCAGGAGTTTAGCGGTCACCGGTGAGTCCTTCACAGGTGACCGCTAATCAGGGCGCGACACAGACAGAGCCGCAGCATGACCGTGAAGTCGGGTGAAGTTCACACGAGTTCATTCTGACAGTGCAGCTCTGTCTGTGTCTGCTGTCATCTGCCATTCAGCTCTGCTACATGGCTGTCTGTGTCTGCTGTTAGCGGCCATGTAGCAGAGCTGAACGGCAGATGACATAGTAAAAACGCATCCCTACACATTTCACACGCTTGGCAAGTCAATAAATAAAAAAAAAAAAAAAAAGGCGCCCAATGCATACGTCACAGAACACATGATCTAAAGGATCGCACACAAAATTGATCAATTTAACATAGACTACTAACGCTCGTGTGACAGCAAATGAACGACTTACGTGCAATCTCATAAGATCCCGTATGCAACCTGGGTGTGTCACATCGCAAATGCGATTGTACAACTAATTGCAACGTGTAAAGTGGGCTTAAGGCTTGCAAATCTTTTCATAAAAGATGAATCAAAACTTAAGGATCTCCACCTACCTGCCAGAACCAGCTGCCTTGTAAGATACAAAGGCTTGACCTGAATAATTCAAGTATAATATTTCCCCGGAAGAAGACCTCCAGAAAGATGCACAGTGCTCCCCCAAAAACTGCAAATAAGAGGAGCACGTGAATGTGCATATCTAGCTCCTGTCTACCGTGAACATGGTAATAAAACAGGAATCCTGAAATAGGAACACAGAACATTTCATCACTATTAGTACTGTATGTATAGAATGTATAGAAAATACAAAGTATCGCTGCAATGTCAGTGATAAGTACCTTCCACAAAGACGGCGATGGCAAGCATCAGTCTGTCCAATGCTACAGGAACAGCTTTGGTGGTGTGCGTGACAATATCTACCACACCTGAGATTCCATAGAAGAAGTACATGGTGGAGTGCTGCCAGTTCATTAGATGACTCCACTGCTTCTCCTCTTGGTTGTACAATCTGAGATGAGGCCCGTCTGGCACAAACTGCTCGGCTAACATCCCTGGAATGAGGATATAGACAGATGATATAAATTAGTAGCTTCACATGAGTAAAACCATATTGCTCACGAGCAGCTCAACATGAAAATATGCTGATAATGCAGCAAAGAGAGGAGACGTCAACGAAGCTAAAATCAGATCATAATGATAACATCTCAAAGTACGCCACAATTTACATTACCTAATATAGGTCAATATAGTGACTGTAATAAATCAACTAAGGGATCAGACAGATACCAAACCCACATGTGGTGCGCAAGCGCCACACAACATTATAGGTAATTTTTACCTGCAAAAAATACAGACATTTGCCACCACAGGAGCATGGTTTTGGCAGAAGGTGGCTGCCTTAACGTGGCACATACAAGGTGCCCATAGAAATGACAGCTATTTCTTCCTACTCCTCTATACACATGATGCCAGGCTTGGATGGACATGGATGTGTTATCAGTGGGGAAATGGCAGTAAAATGATGCTCGACACCTCTAGCAGCAAATTATTTCCCTTGAAACAAAAGGATCAGACATTGAAATTAAACATGCTTGATTTCAGGGAAAAATTGGGGGGCCACTTAAGTTCAATGGTTCCACCAAAATCAGCAGGTTCAGCCACTTTGCTCTAACATGCATTGGTCTGTGATAAACTGTAAGTTATTGATAGGGGATAACTTATTCATTGAGAGTCATCCGAGTGCTGTCCGTAATGATCATTACAAAGGGTGCAAGAAGCTTTGCAATATATTTATCCGTAAAGAATACTGATGATACACTGATCGTAAAAATGGATACACAGACTGCACACCATGGACACACTAATGGTAAAAACGGATACACAGATTGTACACCATGGACATACTGATGGTAAAAACGGATACACAGACTGTACACCATGGACACACTAATGGTAAAAACGGATACACAGACTGTACACCATGGACACACTAATGGTAAAAACGGATACACAGATTGTACACCATGGACACATTGATGGTAAAAACGGATACACCGATTGTACACCATGGACATACTGATGGTAAAAACGGATACACAGACTGTACACCATGGACACACTAATGGTAAAAACGGATACACAGACTGTACACCATGGACACATTGATGGTAAAAACGGATAAACCGATTGTACACCATGGACATACTGATGGTAAAAACGGATAAACCGATTGTACACCATGGACATACTGATGGTAAAAACGGATACACAGATTGTACACCATGGACACACTAATGGTAAAAACGGATACACAGATTGTACACCATGTACACACTGATGGTAAAAACAGATACACAGACTGTACACCATGGACACATTGATGGTAAAAACGGATACACAGACTGTACACCATGGACACATTGATGGTAAAAACGGATACACAGATTGTACACCATGGACACACTGATGGTAAAAACGGATACACAGATTGTACACCATGGACACACTAATGGTAAAAACGGATACACAGACTGTACACCATGGACACACTGATGGTAAAAATGTATACACAGACTGTACACCATGGACATACTGATGGTAAAAACGGATACACAGACTGCACACCATGGACACACTGATGGTAAAAATGTATACACAGACTGTACACCATGGACATACTGATGGTAAAAACGGATACACAGACTGTACACCATGGACACACTAATGGTAAAAACGGATATACAGATTGTACACCATGGACACACTGATGGTAAAAACGGATACACAGACTGTACACCATGGACATACTGATGGTAAAAACGGATACACAGACTGTACACCATGGACACACTGATGGTAAAAACGGATATACAGATTGTACACCATGGACACACTGATGGTAAAAATGTATACACAGACTGTACACCATGGATACACTGATGGTAAAAATGTATACACAGACTGTACACCATGGATACACTGTTGGTAAAAACGGATACACAGATTGTACACCATGGACACACTAATGGTAAAAACGGATATACAGATTGTACACCATGGACACACTGATGGTAAAAACGGATACACAGACTGTACACCATGGACATACTGATGGTAAAAACGGATACACAGACTGCACACCATGGACACACTGATGGTAAAAACGGATACACAGATTGTACACCATGGACACACTAATGGTAAAAACGGATATACAGATTGTACACCATGGACACACTGATGGTAAAAACGGATACACAGACTGTACACCATGGACATACTGATGGTAAAAACGGATACACAGATTGTACACCATGGATACACTGTTGGTAAAAACGGATACACAGATTGTACACCATGGACACACTAATGGTAAAAACGGATATACAGATTGTACACCATGGACACACTGATGGTAAAAACGGATACACAGATTGTACACCATGGACACACTGATGGTAAAAACGGATACACAGATTGTACACCATGGACACACTGATGGTAAAAATGTATACACAGACTGTACACCATGGACATACTGATGGTAAAAACGGATACACAGACTGTACACCATGGACACACTAATGGTAAAAACGGATATACAGATTGTACACCATGGACACACTGATGGTAAAAACGGATACACAGACTGTACACCATGGACATACTGATGGTAAAAACGGATACACAGACTGTACACCATGGACACACTGATGGTAAAAACGGATATACAGATTGTACACCATGGACACACTGATGGTAAAAATGTATACACAGACTGTACACCATGGATACACTGATGGTAAAAATGTATACACAGACTGTACACCATGGACACACTGATGGTAAAAACGGATACACAGATTGGACACACTGATGGTAAAAATGTATACACAGACTGTACACCATGGATACACTGTTGGTAAAAACGGATACACAGATTGTACACCATGGACACACTAATGGTAAAAACGGATATACAGATTGTACACCATGGACACACTGATGGTAAAAACGGATACACAGATTGTACACCATGGACACACTGATGGTAAAAACGGATACACAGATTGTACACCATGGACACACTGATGGTAAAAATGTATACACAGACTGTACACCATGGACATACTGATGGTAAAAACGGATACACAGACTGTACACCATGGACACACTAATGGTAAAAACGGATATACAGATTGTACACCATGGACACACTGATGGTAAAAACGGATACACAGACTGTACACCATGGACATACTGATGGTAAAAACGGATACACAGACTGTACACCATGGACACACTGATGGTAAAAACGGATATACAGATTGTACACCATGGACACACTGATGGTAAAAATGTATACACAGACTGTACACCATGGATACACTGATGGTAAAAATGTATACACAGACTGTACACCATGGACACACTGATGGTAAAAACGGATACACAGATTGGACACACTGATGGTAAAAATGTATACACAGACTGTACACCATGGATACACTGTTGGTAAAAACGGATACACAGATTGTACACCATGGACACACTAATGGTAAAAACGGATACACAGACTGTACACCATGGACACACTAATGGTAAAAACGGATACACGGATTGTACACTATGGACACGCTGATGGTAAAAATGGATACACAGACTGTACACCATGGACATACTGATGGTAAAAACGGATACACAGACTGTACACCATGGACACACTGATGGTAAAAACGGATACACAGACTGTACACCATGGACACACTGATGGTAAAAAATGTATACACAGACTGTACACCATGGATACACTGTTGGTAAAAACGGATACACAGATTGTACACCATGGACACACTAATGGTAAAAACGGATACACAGACTGTACACCATGGACAAACTGATGGTAAAAACGGATACACGGATTGTACACTATGGACACGCTGATGGTAAAAATGGATACACAGACTGTACACCATGGACATACTGATGGTAAAAACGGATACACAGACTGTACACCATGGACACGCTGATGGTAAAAACGGATACACAGACTGTACACCATGGACACACTGATGGTAAAAACGGATACACAGACTGTACTCGATGGACACACTGATGGTAAATACAGATACACAGACTGTACACGATGGACACACTGATGGTAAAAACGGATACACAGACTGCACACCATGGACACACTAATGGTAAAAACGGATACACAGACTGTACACCATGGACACACTAATGGTAAAAACGGATACACAGACTGTACTCGATGGACACACTGATGGTAAATACAGATACACAGACTGTACACGATGGACACACTGATGGTAAAAACTGATACACAGACTACACCATGGACACACTAATGGTAAAAACAGATACACAGACTACACCATGGACACATTAATGGTAAAAACGGATACACAGACTACACCATGGACACATTATTGGTAAAAACGGATACACAGACTGTACACCATGGGCACAATAATGGTAAAAACGGATACACAGAGTACACCATGGACACATTAATGGTAAAAACGGATACACAGACTACACCATGGACACATATTGGTAAAAACGGATACACAGACTGTACACCATGGACACATTAATGGTAAAAACAGATACACAGACTGTACACCATGGACACATTAATGGTAAAAACAGATACACAGACTGTACACCATGGACACATTAATGGTAAAAACAGATACACAGACTGTACACCATGTACACACTGATGGTAAAAACAGATACACAGACTGTACACCATGTACACACTGATGGTAAAAACGGATACACAGACTGTACACCATGTACACACTGATGGTAAAAACAGATACACAGACTGTACACCATTTACACACTGATGGTAAAAACAGATACACAGACTGTACACCATGGACACACTTAGGATACAAGTACCATTTTTTCATATATGTGTTTAAACACAGACAAGTGAATGAGGCCTAAAGTAGATAATGCAAATAGTTATTAAAAGATATATACTGTATACACTGTGCAATAGCCCTCTGCTTTAACTGATAAAATGAATTCTACTATTGCTGCACGTACTGTATATATGTATTTGCCTCCAGCAAATCTACGGCATTTGATACATTCCTCCCAAAGCGTCGCTAACCATTTTTAGCAGAATTCTTTTCAAGAGTTTTTAATGCAGTTTTTTATTTTGCAAGCCCTAAAAAATGAAAAATTATTTTCTTTTGTTTTTTTTCAAGCCTTAAAGAGAAAATTGCCACATCTACAGCATGATTTGTTTTTTAAAAGCTGACATCTGTTCCCATAACATAAATGACTAAAAACACAGCAAAAGAAAAAAAAGGTTCAAAACATATTTTGGTAAAGTCATCAAAAATAGTGTTTCTTATGCAAGACTTGATAAAAAGCCAGCAGGACTAAAGGCCCATTTACACACAACGATATTGCTAACGATATGTCGTCAGGGTCACGAAATTTGTGACGCACATCCGGCGTCGTTAGCAACGTTGTTGCGTGTAACAGCTCCGAGCGAGTGTTAACGATTAAAAATACTCACCTAATCATTGATTGTTGACACGTCGTTCATTTTCAAAATCTCGTTGGTCATTGTGGACGTAGGTTGTTCGTCGTTCCTGAGGCAGCACACATCGCTACGTGTGACACCCCGGGAACGACGAACAACAGCTTACCTGCATCCTCCGACGAGGTGGGCGTATCGTTAATGCAGCTGGTCTCCGCCCCTCCGCTTCTATTGGTCGGCCGCTGTGTGACGTCGCTGTGACGCCGCACGAACCGCCCCCTTAACAAAGAGACTGTTCACCGCCCACAGCGACGTTGATACAAAGGTAAGTATGTGTGATGGGTGTTACCGATATTGTGCGCCACGGGTAACGATTTGCCCGTGACGCACAAACGACGGGGGCGGGTACGCTCGCTAGCGATATCGTAGCGTGTAAATGGGCCTTTAGATGGTCAAAAATCACTGAAATTGATGCGTCCTAGTGAATTTGGAGCCCCAGAATCTGTAGTCTATGAACTGGAGTATGTTTTTTCTACTCCACTTTCTAATGTGAATAATAGTGAATCAGTCCCCCCCTTTAAATCGGAGGAGCTGGGGAAAAAAATTCAACTTTACCAGAAAATTGGTGTAAAAACCATGATGAAATAACACCACCGTAAGACCTTCATCAGGTCAACCTATTAACTCCACTTATATCTGGTGCTTTGCTATTCTTTTAACATAATTTATCCCCATTGTGACTGGCACATGAAAAAGTTGTACAGGTAATGGAACACAAAGATCTGTTCTTGGCATCATACACATATTCCATTGTGAATGTAGAACTATACGGCCTCAGGTCCGGTCAACCTGACATTAAGAAAATGTCTTTATCAAAAAAAAGACCTAAACCAAAAACAAAGGCAACAGTAATACTCACCTATTAAAGCAAAGATCGCCTTCAATGCGCCTTCTATGACTTCCACACGCTGATATCCAACTTTTGACCCAAAAAAACAGACCTTCTTAACTTTCCTGCAGGCATGTTTCAGGGGGTACTTCACCGACCACCAAAGACCAAACAAGAGGAAAAAGCTCCCTGGTAATGCATGTCCTTTAAAATTGGCCATAGTTGCCTATGGTGTTTAAATCCCTGTGAATAAAAAGTATAATGATTCACACGATGAAATCTTGTCTCTACGGAGGAAAGACTGCACCTAGAAATGAATGATAAAAGTAAAGAGGAAACATTCTTGCTCCCACAGTTTAATAATCTGTAGAATTTTTGCACCTTGCTGGATCAAAAATCCTGCTGCTGAGCGGGTGGGACTTAGTAATTAGGGTGGAGTTTAACAATATTTTGTCCTTCTGAAAACAGGGCAGAGGGGGGAGGCTCCTGCTGCAAACAGTTAGTTGTCTTATTACTGGACATAGGACAGTGAGAAGCTGGAGGTCATGGGTTAGATGCTGGCCCATTATTCTGTATGGAGGGCTATGTGGGGCCCATTCTTCTGTATAGAGGACTATGTGGGGCCCATTATTCTGTATGGAGGGCTATGTGGGGTCCATTATTCTGTATGGAGGGCTATGAGGGGCCTATTATTTTGTATGGAGGGCTATGGCTATGTGTGGCCCATTATTCTGTATGGAGGACTATGTGGGCCACATTATTCTGTATTAAGGACTATATGGGTCCCATTATTCTGTATGGAGGACTATGTGGACCACATTATTCTGTATTAAGGACTATATGGGTCCCATTATTCTGTATGGAGGACTATGTGGGGCCCATTATTCTATATGGAGGGCTATGTGGGGCCCATTATTCTGTATGGAGGGCTATGTAGGGCCCATTATTCTGTATGGAGGACTATGTGCGGCACATTATTTTGTATGGGGGGGCTATGTGAGGCCCATTATTCTGTATGGAGGGCTATGTGGCACACACTATTCTGTATGGAGAGGTATGGGAGATCATTATTCTGTATGGAGGGCTATTTGGGGCACATTATTCTGTATGGAGGGCTATGTGGGGCCCATTATTCTGTATGGAGGACTATATGGGGCTGATTATTCTGTATGGAGGACTATGTGGGGCCCATTCTTCTGTATGGAGGACTATGTGGGGCCCATTATTCTGCATGGAGGACTATGTGGGGCCCATTATTCTGTATGGAGGACTATGTGGGGTACATTATTCTGTTTAGAGGACTGTGTGGGGGTCATTAATCTGTTTGGAGGACTATGTGGAGTTCATTATTCTGTATGGAGGATTATGTGGATCCCATTATTCTGTTTGGAGGACTATGTGGAGCCCATTATTCTGTTTGGAGGACTATGTGGGGCCCATTATTCTGTATGGAGGACTATGTGGGGCCAATTATTCTGTATGGAGAATTATGTAGGAAGCATTATTCTGTATGGAGGGCTATGTAGGGTACATTATTCTCTAAGGAGGACTATTTGGGGCCCTTTAATCTGTATGGAGAACTATGTGGGGCCCATTATTCTGTATGGAGGCCTATTTGGGGCCCATTATTCTGTATCGAAGACTATGTGGGGCCTGCAACTAGGTTGGCCTGCGACTTTGTTCACGTTTTTCATTTTGGCTCTGTGTGTATTTGAGTTTGAGATCCCTGCTCCAGATGTATAAAAATCATACAGTATATCCTTTCTGGCATCACTCATAACACTGCACCTTGAAGTGACGTCAGCCCAGGATCAGTATTGAGCACTGAGAAAGTCACCTGATCCCAATCTTTACGACTTCTCGTTATGACAACTGGACTTTGGATCCTATATAAACTGTAGCGCTGTGCAGTAGAAATTATACAGGAAATGTATTTCTTTCTCTAATCCTTGTAAATTGGCTTCAAACACAATGATCAAAGAGAACCTGACAAATTAGGAGGAATATTCATCGGTATAATGAACCAAAGGAAGAATGATTAGGAAATCAGGGCCGGAACTGTACTTTCAATATTGTCTGATCTCCAGGAGTGAGGCTCTGTGATAAATATAATTCTACGGTAATTGTGGGAAATTCCCCAATTAGAACTCTTGAAGCAGCTACATACAGTGTCTCTTGCCCTGGAGGACCCAGAACATCTCTGCATTACACAGACACCCCATTTATTTCAATGAAATTGTGTAATTTTTATTTTTCCTGTGGTAGCACTACAGGAAAAATGATCATCTATGGTATAACCAGATCATCCATGGTATAAAAACTGTGACAAATCTGTTGCATAAGTAACATACTTTAGATAAAACAGCTGTGACGCCTGCCTGGAGCCACGGACTCAGGATCGGTGAAATAGGTGAACAGAGGCAACCGCCCACAAAGCAAGAACTGGGACCACGCAACCCTTTAACGTCTATACAGGGATTTGGAATTACGACAGGGCCCAGGTGATCGCTGCCTACGGAAGACTGCGGTCCTGAGAATAGCAGTAACCAGGCAGGGTCAAATCCAGAAGGTAGAACAGGGACAGCAATCATCAGGCGGCAGAGTGGTCTGATATCAAGCTAAGGGTCAAAACCGGAACTAGCAGCAAAGTACAGAATCGCAGGCAGAAGAGTGGTCAGGTAGTCAAGCTAAGGTCAATATATGGGAATACAAACAAACAGCAAGGAACCATAGTCCAGCAGGGAATTACAGGACTATATCTGGCACCTGCCAGCAGAAGGGAAAAAGCATAAGAGGGGTGTGGTGCCTTCACATTGGCCCCAGCTGAAAGGTAGCTACTCCAGCCAGAAGGCACACACCACCATAGCCAACCAGAGGTACTGCAGGTCCTAGTGAAACCCAGCCTAATAGATGAGCGGAGCCTGCATCCAGCAGAGCCACTGACTGCTCCCTCGTCCTCAGCGCCACCAACAGTGGTGATGCGGCGGCGTCTGGTGATTGAAGCAGAAGTCGACTCCGGTGGAGACGTGACAACAGCCTGCAGCATGCACTCAATTCTAAGTAGATTTTTCTGCCACATGTTAAGCTCACAAACAGTTTTTCAAAGAGTTTTTGGAGCAGAAACTGAGCATAAAATAAGAATAACCTCTCCAAATCCTCCTCCAAATATCAAAACTCCTCAAAAGCGTTCGGCTCCAAAAAGACTCATTGAGCTCATAACATAAGGAAATGTGCACAGAGAGTCTTTTTGAGGAGTTTTTGGAACAGAAACTGAGCGGTGACTCAAAGTTTTTGAGGCGTTTTGACATTTGGAGGAGGATTTGGAGAAACTCAGCTCAGTTTCTGCTCCTAAACCTCCTTAAAAATCTCTTGTGTGCATATAGCCTTAATCTGTAATGCTTTCAAACACTTCATAATTACCAAGTTCTGCTAGCTTATAGTATATAGTAGTTCTTTCTAGTTATATTTTAGGATTTTGTATTGGTTTATCTAGAAACTAACCCTCTGCTCTTGGCCTTGGATTCCAAGGGCTCTAAGAGAACATCTAGGTGTGTGGATCCTGGAAACATATAAGAGGCTGCATTGTGGAAAAGGCCGATCTCCAATTACTTTAAGTTCTTTGAATATTGCCAACTTCAGTCTTGTTTATTTGTAAGAGGGGCTCGTGTACAAGGCCGGATTATGACATCATTCTGATTCACTGGCTGCTCTCTTGTTTACTACACATATCACAATATGCCAAAAATGAGGCAACAGCAGAATACAGACAACAAGTTCTTGTATTATTACCTTCCAGTTCACTCCCTTTTATACCAATTACAGATAAGGAATAGACAAATAAATAAGAGTGCGTGCCAATGAACAGGGTTCACAGCTTTTCGGACGCAGAGTGTTTTTGCGGAGTCCATAAGACTGCATTGTGCAGTACAAGCACAGTGGATGATATTTAGAGAAATTTCCTGCCCACTGTGCTTCTTTTTTTCCGCAGCGTAAACTCAAATGCGGCGTGGCTTTCTGAGCCACAGAATGTCAATTTATGCTGTGGAGTCACAAGTGTTCTCAGGAGGGAGAACACAGTGAAAGTCTGCAGAACCCTGATTGTAGGCATAAACGCTGCATCTAGAAAGCAGTGTCATCCAGATCGTGTGCCTACCCTAAGGGCGGCTTTGCACGTTGCAACATCGCACATGCGATGTCAGTGGGGTCAAATCGAAAGTGACGCACTTCCGGCGTCACTTTCGAGATCGTAGTGTGTAAATGCTAGATGATACGATTAACGAGCGCAAAAGCGTCGTTATCGTATCATCGTTGCAGGCTCCGACTTTTTCATAATTATGCTGTAGCGACAGGTACGATGCTGTTCCTCGCTCCTGTGGCAGCACACATCGCTGTGTATAACGCCGCAGGAGCGAGGAACATCTTCTTACCTGCCGCAGGCGGCTATGCGGAAGGAAGGAGGTGGGCAGGATGTTTACATCCTGCTCATCTCCGCCCCTCCGCCGCTATTGGCCGCCTGCCGTGTGACGTCGCTATGACGCCGCACGACCCGCCCCCTTAGGAAGGAGGCGGGTCGCCGGCCAGAGCGACGGTCGCAGGGCAGGTGAGTGCATGTGAAGCTAGCGTAGCGATAATTCTTCGCTACGCCAGCTATCACAAGATATCGTACCTGCGACGGGGGAGGGGACTATCGCGTGTGACATCGCAGCATCGGCTTGCGATGTCGCAACGTGCAAAGCCCGCCTAAGGCCTCTTTCACACATCAGTTTTTTGCCATCAGTCACAATTCATCGAATCCGTCGGATCCGTTTTTTTCTCATCGACTTGTATTAGCGACGGAATGTGATGAATGGCCTCACGTTTCATCCGTCGGTCGATGGATCCGTCGAAAAATGTTCGTCGGACAGAGACAACAGCCGCAGTAATGTTTTTTGTGCACGTCAAAAAAGCGGATAGCGAAGGATCCGTCGCCGTCCGTCGTTTGGTAGAATAAAGCCTATGGGCGCAGGATCCATCGTAATCCGTCAAATGACGGAATCCGGAGACGGATTCCATTTTTTTTTAACTGAGCATGCTCCAATTATTATTTGGCCCCCGGCTAGTCGGATCAGTCGAAAAACGAATCCGTCGCATCAGTTTAGCCACTATCTGTGACGGATCCGTCAATCCGTCGAGAAAACGGATTGTGACTGATGGCAAAAAACTGATGCGTGAAAGGGGACTAAGAATACTAAAGGGGAGAAACATGTTTTCTCTATTTAGGCTTAAAACGGATCTGTCACCAGACTTTACAATACAAACTGCAAATTATCCAGCAGCACGGGTGTCACACAGCCCACATACAGACCACACGGATGCAGTGTGAATGCGGTACCGTGTGACACACGCCGGAGAAAACTCATGTGTCAGAGAAAAAAATAACAAATCTTTACTCACCTTCTCCAGCCCTGCTGTCTCTGCCGCTGCTGTCACTTGCTGCCGACCGCCGCTCATTATGCTCATTTAATATTCACCTCACTGTGGCCGGAAGCAGCAGCAGCGGGGAGTCAGCAGGACCGGAGACCGAAGATCAGCACCACGGACAGCGAAGCCAGGGACAGGTGAGCAGAAAGTTCCCGTTCTCCGTGTGTTATGACGGATAATACACGGGGAACACACGTGTGCCATAAACACGGCACACGGAGGGGAAAATGCACCTCTGACACGTCCGTGAAACACGGGCTGTGTGCGCACATGGCATACATTTATGCTGCACATAGCACTGCAGTGTAAATGCATGTGTCCTGCGTCCCGTGCACAATCTATGTAGATTGTGCATGATACGTGTGTACGATGCTTTTATGAACGCAGCGATTTGGGTGCAAAAATTTTGAACCAAATCTGTGAGTTCATAAAATGAGTATGTCAATTAATTTCTGCGTTCTGGATGCAGTCCCACTCTGTCTATGGTGGGGGCAGCAGCCATAGCGCATGAAATCAGCTTTTGTCTACAAAAAAACTGCATCCATTACGCAGTGTTTCTGCAGCGATTTGAAGCGCACATGTGCTGTCAAATCGCTGCAGAAGAATCAGCAGTTACGTGCGCATGAGACCTTATTCTTCCTGGAAATGCATGATACTGTTCAATCAGTGCAGACAGCATCAGACTATAAGGTCATACCCAAGACAAAATATATACTTTAGTTATTCATTTATTCCTCCAGGATCGAAACTGCGCACTGCAGAGGTATAAGAAAAGGTAGAGAGTAGTTATTTTTGTGTTTCCAATTTAGGGATTTAATAAAATAGACCCAAGTTGTATCATTAATAAAAAAATGGCCGCCACAAGAAATGGCTACTGCATTAACTTTTAATTTACTTATATATGGCAAGTTTAACTATTTGGGTAGAAATTTTTTTAGTAGGGCCCAGAGTCATTGAGAACGGTATTTTGTATTTTAGTCTAAAGGCTACTTTACACACTGCGATATCGGTCCCGATATCACTAGTGTGGGTACCCGCCCCCATCTGTTGCGCGACACGGGCATATCGCTGCTCGTGCCGCACAACATCGCCCAGAGCCGTCACACCTACTTACCTGTCCGGCGACGTCGCTGTGACCGGCGAACCGCCTCCTTTCTAAGGGGCGGTCCGTGCGGCGTCACAGCGACGTCACTGAAACATCACTGAACCGCCGCCCAATAGCAGCGGAGGGGCGGAGATGAGCGGGACGTAACATCCCGCCCACCTCCTTCCTTCCGCATAGCAGCCGGGAGGCAGGTAAGGGGAGCTTCCTCGTTCCTGCGGCGTCACACGGAGCGATGTGTGCTGCCGAAGGAACGAGGAACAACTTCGTTACTGCTGCAGTAACGATTTTTGAGAATGGACCCCCATGTCGCCGATTAGCGATTTTGCACGTTTTTGCAACGATGCAAAATCGCTTATCGGTGTCACACGCAACGGCATCGCTAATGCGGCCGGATGTGCGTCACAAATTCCGTGACCCCAACGACTCCGCATTAGCGATGTCGCAGCGTGTAAAGCCCGCTTTAATGAAGAGTGTACTGGAATAAGATGTGACAAAGTCATAAAAAGGCAAGTGTCTCTTAATCAATTTGGGACATTTTTCAGTTGTATCACCGCAAGACGTGTACACACACCAGGGACTAAAATACACTTCGATCTTAATTTAGGAAACTTTTTGGTGTAAATTATATTAAATATGTCAGCCACGCACTGCCATGCCCACTCACAGCTAAGCTCCCCGTTCACTTTTCCAAAACTTAGAAGAGCTGGCCAGGGCTAGGAGTTGCACAAAAAAATGCGGCATTTCTTGCAGTTGTATGCCTTAATTCAAGTGAAAACTGCATGATAAATTGGGGCTAAAGGCTGCTTTACATGTTACAATTAATCGTGCGATCGCATTTGCGATCACACCCGCCCCCATCGTTTGTGCGGCACGGACAATTTCTTGCCCGTGTCGCACAATGCTGTAACCCCCCGTCACACGTACTTACCTTCCAAACAACCTCGCTGTGGGCAGCGAACATCCACTTCCTGAAGGGGAAGGGACGTTCGGCGTCACAGCAACATCACACAGCGACCGGCCAATAGAAGCGGAGGGGCGGAGATGAGCGGGACGTAAATATCCCGCCCACCTCCTTCCTTCAGCATTGCCGGCGGAACGCAGGTAAGCTGCAGTTCATCATTCCCGGGGTGTCACACGGAGCGATGTGTGCTGCCCCGGGTACGATGAACAACAGGACGTGCGATTTTTAGAAAATGAGCGACGTGTCAACGGTGAATGAGAAGGTGAGTATTTCTGCTCGTTCACAGCTGTCACACGTTACGATATCACTATCGATGCCGGGTGTGCGTCACTTACGACGTGACCCCGCCGACATCTCGTTACATATATCGTAGCGTGTAAAGCCCGCTTTAGGCTATGTGCGCATGTTGTGTAGTGTCCATGCTGAAAAATCTGCAGCGATTTGGCAGTGCATGTGCACTTCAAATCACTGCAGAAACACTGCGTAATGGATGCAGTGTGTCTGCAGAATAGATTCCGATTTCATGCGCTCTGGATGCAGCCTCTCCCATAGACAGAGTGGGAGCAGCATCCAAAGCGCATAAAATAAGTGACATGTTGCTTTTTTGAGCACAACGATTTGGATCAAAATTTCAGCATGGAAATCACTGAGCTCTCAAACGCACCGTGAGGATGGAATATGCACAATCTTCATAGGACACATGCGTTTACATTGCAGTGCAATATGCAGCGTAAATGTATGAAATTACGCACGTGCGCACACAGCCTTAAAGGGGAAGTATCCTAAGGATACATCATTCCTGTTTGATCGATGAGGGTCTGACACCTAGCACTCCGATGGCCAGCTGACCCTATTCTGCTGGTCGGACCTATTCAGTTGCATAGCTGCACATCACAGCTCCATCGAAGGAATAGTGGCCGCGGCCAGATACTCCATATTCAACCCTTATTAATTCTAATAAGGGATAGACATGCAATACTCAGCCGTGACGACTAGGCCATTGACGGAGCTGTGATGTGCAGCTCTGTAACTGTGTAGTTCTGGCCCACAGCGGCATTGGGAACAGCGGACCGGTGGAGGTGTGGAGTTTAGCATCCCCACCAATCAGACATTGATAACCAATCCTGAGGATGGATCATCAATGTTAAAGCACCATTGTAGCATGTGTTTTTTTTTTTTTTTAATTTCCCCACTGGAGTGGTGCTTTAAAGCTAAGCCCCCATGTATACTCACCTTCTAGTGGCTTCATCTTCTATCACAGCCAGTTAGAAGTTGAAGGTATAAGATGGCGCCGCAGGACCAGAGCAGGGTCGGTAAAAGGTGAAGATACCGGAAGGTGAGTATATGTCAGGGGCAGGGAGCTTAGATTTAAAATGTAACTACAGCACTGAAAAGAACAAACGCTAGACTGGTGCTTTACAATCCCGGACAACCCCTTTACATGAATGTGCCACTCTCTATTATGGTCTATGAAACTTGTAGACAAAACTGTATCCGCCTTTTGTAAACTAAAATATTCTGCACATGAAGCCACATAGATCAATATTCTTCAGAGAAACAATGTGATATATAAAGGTCACTAGATATACAACAAACAATTATTACATTGTATTTCATGGGTGACACATGGAAATGTAAACTTCCTTGTAAATTTTCTAACTGTAAAGTGAGTATATCATACGCATATATTTACATGCTGGGTTACTACAACAAAACATGGTTTGTTTGTTTGTTTTAGTATTATTCTATGTATGTATTATTATATTTTGTATTATTTTTAGCACTTTCTATTACTTTCCACATTTGCATTCACATTTTTTCCTTCTCGTGAAATGCTGAGGTCTGATACTCACTTCTATCAGTGCAGCTCCGCTTTTTGGGAGGTTGTATAATCCGACAGCGCAGCAGAACTCAACGTGTGTGCGCCTCTATGAGTGCGCCGTCCATTGTTGGAACATTTTTTTTTTCACAATTGGTACACTTCCATTTGGGTGCTGCCTCCCCTCCTTGTTGCACCAATCACCAGGATTTTCCTATGTAACCTAAAGCCAGTGCTAAACTGGCACTATCGGGCTGATTCTATACATACCTTTAGATGTCAGGATGTATAGGTTTTGAAACACAAGCAAGTAAAGTTTGTAAAATGAGCAGCTTTTTGAATGACAGAACCTGCCTGGCAGTCATCTGATAGCTGGGGTGGGTATTCATAGTGATTCCCGCCTCCTGCCTGTTGTTCCTCCCCCATTCTGTTATTTATGCTAATTCTATTATAAAATCGTTTTACTAAGTGACTAGAAGGACCTGTGCTGATGTCATACCCATGTGACCAGAATGGGCATGGCCTCAGCCAACATAGCTGATACCAGGAAGCAACATTATTTTTCTGTTGGCTGAGGCCCCACCCCTTCTGGTCACATGGGTATGACATCAGCACAGGTCCTTCTAGTCACTTAGTAAAATAATTCTGTAATAGAATTAGCATAAATAACAGGGGGAGGACAGACAGGCAGGGGGGCGGGAATCACTAAGAATACCCACGCCAGCTATCAGCTGATCGGCAGCTGCTGCCATTCAAAAAGCTGCTCATTTTACAAACTTTACTTGCTTGTGCTTCAAAACCTATACATCCGAGTTAACAACTAAAGGTATGTATAGAATCAGCCTGATAGTGCCAGTATAGCACTGGCTCTAGGTTAGATAAGAAAATCCTGGTGATTGGTGCACTTTAATTTCCAACTATGAAATGAAGCAACAAGGTGCATTACTTTCTCTGTTTTGGTTACCCAATACTAATGGGAACCTGTCACCAGGTTTTCACAATATAAACTAAAGCCACCATGCTCAACTGCTCTATATACGAAATCCATTGACTTGTATCTAACTTACAGCGTTGCATGCATATGCAAAAAATACATTTTATTCTTCTGGTATGAGATGCAGTTCAGTCCGATGGCATCTTTTTTCTTTTCTCGGCACCTCATCAATCCTTGCAGCTGCCACCATCTTGGCTAGATTGATCTTGATGACTCATCCTATGTCATATACAGGATGAGCAGACGCTCTGTCCTACTGAAGGCAGACCAAAGTTCTATCATGCGCCTATTAACCCGGAAGCGAAGTCAGTGCTGGCGCATGCACAGTACAGGACTAAGTTCTGCCCAAAATAAAGCACCTGCACAGATCAGTGCCTCAGCTATGCAAGTACAAGATTCACGGCGATCTTTGGATAACGTTGGACACGTCATCTGCATCAATCAAGTCAGGAGGACGACACCTGCAAGGATTGAGGCGGCAGCAAGAAAAGAAAAAAGAAACCCAATGGACCGGACAGCACCATATGCTAAAAGGATATTAGGAGGTTTTTTTGGCATTTACAGAAGTTCTAGTCTTGGATAACGGTCAAGGAACAGTCGTAATAGAGCAGATAAAGGTGGTGGCTTTAGTTTACATTGGGAATATTTTGGTTCTGGTGATGCCATAGCCAATGCTGTGAATCTGGTAGCCGCTCCCTAGTAGGAGGTTTGATTTGTATACACTTGGAAATGGCTCCTGCTCAGGTCAATATGGTAAGATCAGTGATCTAACGGCAAAGGATTGGTGGACAGTAACCAAGTTCCATACATAGTTTATAAAAGGTAGGAGATATATATCTTATTATTGAGCAGATACAAGTAAAATATATCTTTGTACCGTGTTAGCCAGTAGAGATAAAAAAATTGTTTAAAAGAACAGAGAGTCCTCAGTGGTTGATACCTTTTAATGGCTAACTGAAAAGATGGTAATTGAGCAGATGACATTTCATATGTGTCCCTTGCCTTTTGCACAATATTACAGAGGGATAGCTGTCTACGCTACACATATGGCGCATGATAAGATGAAAAAGGGCCATAAGTACACAGCAAACACTACCCCAATCTCTCCAAAAATAACTTCAACTTCTCCAGATATAAATCTCAGATAGCCACTCTACATTATCACACAATGAAACTTATACACCTTCTTCATTATGAACTTGAACTCAATTTTTATTTTTATGATACGTTTTGGAAATGAGTTTTATTTTCTAATGGGTTTTATTCTTCCTAAAATGTCTTCAGGTTTAGGAATGAGTGGAGCCAGTTCGGCCGGACTTTAGTTAAAAGTTCGGTTCGGGACCTGTACTTGACCTAAACTTTACCCCGGACCCCGAACCCCGAACCCCATACAAGTAAATGGGGACCGGAACGTTTCTGTAAAATGGCTGTAAAATGGTTGTAGTAATGGCTAGGGGACTGTAAAAGGAAGCAAAATGGAGGTAAAAGGAGGACAATTGCAATTAAATGTGGATAGGGAATAAATAAAAAAAAGATGACGTGGGGTTCCCAATATTTTTGATAACCAGTCAACTTACTGCAGACAGCTGGGGCTGGTGTTATCAGGCTGGGAAGGTTGATAGCTATTTGGCCTTTCCCAGCCTAAAAATATCAGCCAGCAGCCACCCCAGAAGCGTTACATCCATTAGATGCCCCAATTCTGGTGCTTTGCCCGTCTCTTTCCAATTGCCCTGGTGCAGTGGCAATCAGCTTAATACTTTGGGGTTGATGTTAGCTGTGAATTGAAAACTGGCATCAAGCCCAGGGGTTAGTAATGGATATGGTCTATCAGAGAACCCCATTACTAACGCCTCAAGTGTACATTTAAAAATCAAAACAAAACACACACAGGAAAAAAAATAGTTTATTTGAATAAAGACTCACCCATACTCCCTTGTTTACAAATTTATAAATTAAAAAAAAAATCCTTGAAGTTCCAACGTAATCCAATGGTGTAATGTCCCGCAACGTACATCGATTCCTATGGAGCTTTGGTCTTAGAACAAGGCTCCATGGGTCACTTATGATCAGCAGACCGAAGCTCCATTTGAATTGATAGGCATAGTGGGACATTACCCCCATTGGATTACATCAGAACCTCGAGGATTTTTTTTTAAGTTAATAAATTGGTGAACGATGGGTGGGAGTCTTTATTTGAATAAACTTTTTTTTTCCTGTGTGTGTGTTTTTTAACTCTACACTTGTCGGTTTAGTAATGGGGGTGTCTGATAGACTACTCTCCATTACAAACTCCTGGGCTTGATGCTAGTTGTCAATTCACAGCTCTGGAATCAACCCCAAAA
The DNA here is from genome assembly GCF_048569485.1 of Anomaloglossus baeobatrachus. Taxonomy (NCBI): domain Eukaryota; kingdom Metazoa; phylum Chordata; class Amphibia; order Anura; family Aromobatidae; genus Anomaloglossus; species Anomaloglossus baeobatrachus. Next base: position 89,412,241 of record NC_134354.1, on the reverse strand, counting down.
GTATTACCCTGATCCCCATCACACCATAGTAATTGAGAAAAGGTGGTCAAAGTGCCAGAATTCTTGCATCTAATGGATGCGCTATTTTCGGTAATGATGGGGAGTAGTTTTAGGCTGAGAAGAGCCAAATAACCATGGGACTTCCCAGCCTGATACCATCAGCCCCAAGCTGTCTGCTTTATCTTGGCTGGTTATCATAAAATTGGACTCACACACATTTTTAGATTACAAGCTAAGGTAACGCTGACAGCTGAGGGTTGCAAAAATAATCAGGAGCCTATATCATTGTTTATAATAATTTATTTTGGTCACAGCCACGTACAGGCATCTTCCTTATGTTGAAAAGCTTGTTGATTCACTGCGCTGCAGCCTTTCAACAAACGTTGTTAGCATGTGAACAACACTCTAAAGGGTGCTTTACACCAGACAATCTATCGTGCGATAGATCGTCGGGGTCACGGTTTTTGTGACGCACATCCGGCATCGCTGGCGATGCCGGCCTGTGTGACACCTCCTAGCGACGCAGTATCGCTCACAAATCGTGAGTCGGGTACTGCTCGCTAGGTTCCATAATATCGTTTGATTTAGTTGACCATCGTTTCCGTGGTAGCACACGCCGCTCCGTGTGACACCACGGGAACGATGAGCAGCTCACCTGCCTCCCGCGGCCGCCGCCGGCTCTATGTGGAAGGAAGGAGGTGGGCGGGATGTTTACGTCCCGCTCATCTCCGCCCCTCCGCTTCTATTGGCCGGCGGCCGTGTGACGTCGCTGTGACGCCGAACGTCCCTCCCACTCCAGGAAGTGGACGTTCGCCGCCCACAGTGAGGTCGCACGAGAGGTAAGTATGTGTGACGGGGGTAACTAACTTTGTGCGACACGGGCAGCGATTTGCCCGTGACGCAAAAAGGCCGGGGGCGGGTACGATCGATTGTGAAATCGCACAATCGGTCGTACCGTGTAAAGCAGCCTTAAGTCTGAACTCAGTTTTTTTTAAAAGTTTGTGTTCAAGTTGGAGCCCCGGACACCCAGTGTCCGATATGAACCCAAAACTTTGCAGTTGGGTTCGCTCATCCCTAATAATGTTCCGGCTGCTGTCTGCTTTTTAGGATTTACAATAAAACATCTGCACAATTTTTTCTCTAGTCAAGAAAACAGCAGATGAAACAAATGCTTCCGTTTTTGGGGTTCTTTCAGTATCCATAAAGTCAAAGCAAACAGACCATAACAGATGGTTATCCATAATTAGAGATGAGTGAACCCGAAGTTCGGTGTTCGATGTTCGAGCAAACACAGACTTTACCAAAAAACAGAGTTTGGATGCTTTACGTATGTAAACCCCTAATGCAAGCATTGGTGTGCTCGGGTACACTCGGTGCACAGCCCAGAGCGAACCGCATACAGAGTTTGAATGGCTCACACTGGGGGTAACAACAGCGTGATCAGATGTAATATGCACCAAACAAAAAGAATGTAAAAACCCCATCCACCCACCCCCGGAAGTGATCTGTTTATGGCTGGCTCTAAGGGGTACTTTGCACGCTGCGACATCGCTACTGCGATCTCGTCGGGGTCAAATCGAAAGTGACGCACATCCGGCACCAGTAACGACATCGCAACGTGTAAAGCCTAGATTCGCCGATAAATGATCGCAAAAGTGTCGTAAATCGGTGATCTGTGTAGTGTCGGTCATTTCCATAATGTCGCACCAATAGGAGATACGATGTTGTTCCTCGTTCCTGCGGCAGCACACATCGCTGTGTGTGAAGCCGCAGGAGCGAGGAACATCTCCTTACCTACCTCCACCGGCTATGCGGAAGGAAGGAGGTGGGCAGGATGTTTACATCCCGCTCAAATCCGCCCCTCCGCTTCTATTGGCCGCCAGCCGTGTGACGTCGCTGTGACGCCGCATGACCCGCCCCCTTAGTAAGGAGGCCGGTCGCGGGCCAGAGCAACGTCGAAAGGCAGGTAAGTGCGTGTGAAGCTGCCGTAGCGATAATGTTCACTACAGTAGCTATCACAAGATAG